>NC_135779.1:2361890-2425510 GCF_028453695.1 Augochlora pura
GGCAAGACACAGTTCGAACGAAGCCAACCGAATGGACATCCGTCACGCTGAAAATGCTTTTTGCCGATGTTCCCGTATCCCGCGTACGCGCGCATCTGGCTCCGGTGGGGCACCGTTTGCTGGAACGCTAATAACCGGAGGAACGTATCGCGCGTAGGCCAGCCACCTCACGCGTTCCACCGTGTCTCTATCCTTTGTGTTTCGACGGCATTAGGTCCCGTTAACATCTTTGTATGCCGTATGGAAATCGCGCGCGCGAGGAGGCTCCCTGAACTTCTCGTTATGCATTTCTTCGCGTACGGTGAACGGCACCGGGAGACGCGCGTGCTCGCGCGATTCGCTTCCCTTTATGTATCTGCTGCAGATTTATTACGTGTGCCGGCTGAATAATCCATTATTTTTCTCGCGAAATACGATACGCGTTTCCGGGTCCGCTGGGAAAAACCGTGGCCCCGCGAGTCGAGGGTTTGACCGGGGCACCTAGCGCGATAGGCGCGTCGCTGCTTTTCGAACTACGGGACGGAAATCTGATTTGCAATTGCAGATCGTTTCGAGGTTCAAGAAAAATTGCTGGAGCTACTTGTGCGATTTCCGATGTTATTACAATTTTAAAAGTGTCCGGAATAATATGAATATTGTTATTAAAAGTATCGCGATTATTTCAATTAATTTATAAGAATTATTAACTGCTCGTGTCGCCAGTGAATTTGACGTTATTCAATTCAGATATCTAAATCGAGCTTTGATTTCTTCAATTTTATTTTTATATTATTACGACTTAATTTTGCAAAATTTTTAAATAATTATAGTTGCTACTGATTAATAGTACCTTGCGATAAATTTTATATCTGCGATTTAGTCATATTCTTGTTGAATTATATTATGCGATTTGACTGTCGTTTAGATAATTGAATAAATGGAAATATTAAGCACGGAAGATATTTAAAATAAAGGAGGGAAGCTTACTAATCGATATGATTAATTAATTAGTGCGATGATAATCTGACTTTCTATTCATAAAAGATCAAATTAATCGTGTTCTTGTAAAAATTGTCGCGTCTGGTTGCGAAAGTGTGTTTCAACCCGCGGCGAGCTTATTTTCGTCGATTTCGTAAATGGTTGCATAGTCAAATTAGATAATAATTACATAAGTGCGGCGGACACGGCATCGCGTTTAATTGACGCGCACCGTATGCACGTACAATTTAATAATGACAAAAACTCGAGGCGGCACGAACTTTCTTGGCTACCTGTTAATTGCAAAATCAATATAGCTCTTTTTTTTTATCACTTTCTCTCTTTCTCTCTCTCTCTTTTTCTCTCTAGTCATTGTATAATACTGTGCAATCACATTGTGCAATGTTATTGACGTTTTCTCCGGACAATTCAATAGTTGGCGCGTATAATATTGCACAATGTTATTCGCCGCCTAATGCCGCATTGTAAAACCAGATTCAGAAGGTGGCATGGTGGCGGCGGTGGGGGGGGATGAAAGGAAGCTGAAGTAATATCTCGAGTTTTTGGGTACGGGCTCTTGGTTCGAAGCGGATTGCCGTATCAAAAAAGAATCCTCGGGACAGCTGTCGAATCTGTCTGCTCGTTTGAATAGATGAAAGAGGTGTCAGATGGCACTGTCGTTAAAAAACAGTCTATTGACTGCGAGTACCGCGTGACACGCCCTTGACTTTGACCGCATTATCGACTTTATACGAACGATTATTTATCGTTCTCAATTAAAAATTCGTAGCCCTTCTTTGGCACTGTGAAACTCTTTGTGGAATACGATAGATTGAAGTTAGTTATTATTTGACGAAAAAATGTTTTATCTTCGTTGTCGCTACTTTCCAAGACTTGTTTAATGTTTCTTAATACTGTAGAAAGTGATGAGGAAAGGGTAATTTAATAGCTATTGTTTTAATATTTCGTACCTAATATTTTTGATTTTTAATGTTAAACCTAACTATTATAGCTAATATTTTTGATATCTAATATTAAACGTAGCTAGTATAGCTAATATTTTATAACTATTATCTCATACCTATTATTTCTGATACCTAATATTTTCTACCTAATGTTTTACATCTAATATTTTATATCTAATATTCTATATTTAATATTCCATATCTAATATTTAATATCTAATATTTTATATCTAATATTTTATATCTAATATTTCATATCTAATTACTTATAACTATCGTTCCATACCTAATATCATTTCAATGCCTAATACTCTATACCAAAGAACACAGAATACTACGTATTACAAAGTGAAGAATAAATTATCCGACACATTGTATAATTTCCAAACAAGTGAAACTATCGAGGTAACGAAACTACGAGAGAGCTTGTCCAGTTCGTCCCAGTTCGAGTGTCAACTACTCTCGCACATCGATTACACGAAAGTCGAGCAACTTCAATCGAGTTATAATTGAACAGTCGCGAACTTTATCCGACTAATCAGTACACGCGTTGTTTAATATAATATGGTGGTCACTTTTGGTGCCAGTGTGTTGCAAACCTGCGTCGAGAGCGTAGTCTTGTTATCAGAGGTTTGTAATTTTGTTTTGTTGTTCCCGCGAAAGCAATTTTGCAGAGAATAGTATAAGGTTAACCTCGACCATTAGCTGTGAACCAAGTCTCTGTATTTATAATTTTCACCTATGCTAAAATCTGCAGAAAATTATAACGATATTCTATACCGTCATCACTGTGTAAAATTAAATTGCGAATCATCGACTGAATTAATTTTCAGTTAGTTGTCGCTATTACTTGTAATCTGAATCGGTTTCCGGTGCACAATTTTTCGAAATTCCTCCGGGCATGCGTAGAAGCGAAGCGACAGCCCGTCCAAATAATCCGGTCGTCTGTTTTTCCAGCTGTTTAGATGGTACGGCAAGCAGAAAAGCAAATCTTGATTACTTGTACATGCTGCAGCATAAACCGGCTACTAAATTTGGACATTCTCTAAAGATCGACGTTCATTCCTCGAACGCGTGTTATTTAGAAACGAAACATTAACAGGATATCAACGCAATCTTGACTTGGAAAACGGGCCGCAGATTTTGCAAATTTCACCGTTCGCATTTTATCGTCGAAAAGAAATAGAATAGAAAGAAGAACAAATTCTGTACAGACTCTGTGATATTTTAACTGGATTTAATTTAATTGATTTTATTTATTTTATTAGTTCAACTTCGCTTATTCTTATTATTTATTTTATTAGTTTAACTTCACTTATTATTATTATTTATTTTATTACTTTAACTTCACTCATTCTTTTTATTTATTTTATTACCTTAACTTCACATATTCTCTTCATTTATTTTATTACTTTAACTTCACTTGATATCTCAATTTTATTTAATTTTAATTTATTATTATTTTTGTATTACATAAACACGAAGTTGAGCAGCTTATCTTATTAATAGGATCGAGCTTTTAAATATAAATCAGTTTAATAAAGTAAAAATTACTTTAAATATTGTTACAGCAATTTTTAATTTCAGAGAGTTACTTGTCTAGATCGATCTTTTTAGTGTGAAAAGTATTAACCATTTTTTAACACAGCTTCGCAAGATATATCTATGATCCCTAGTATTAGTATTTCGGTACAGTAATTCCTCATATTGCTATTCTTTCTTCGTTCTCCTATTTCTCTGATTTACTTTAATTTCTTTTACTCCTCTACGATAAACTCCTACGATTAAATTGTTTAAAATTGCGACACGCTACGCTCTTGCTCATAACTTTGTCGATTGAACCACGCGAAATTATTCGAACAAATTACAATCAGTTCCACGTTGATCAACGTGTGAAACAGAAAAATTTATTTGCGAAAGTCGCGCAATTGTTATCTAAGGAATTAAGGGGCCGCGGTTAAAACGAACGTTAGAATCTCGCAGATCAATAATGATACGGATAAACCATTCGAACGAGAGAACTCGGCACGCTAGGTTCGCTCGGTTGAAATTAAAATCGGCCTTTTCCCGCGAGCTTCCTACGCGAGCGAAACAAACGGTCCTCCTCTCCCTCTGCCTTTCATTCGGCCTTCGTATTCCGCGTTGCCACAGCCGAGCGGCCGAAGTTTCCGCCTCTGCGTTTCCGACCGAGGAAATCGATCGATCATTTGCCACACACGGCCGTGTCTCCGTGACATTGGAAAACGGTTTTTGAGCCTCCCGACGACCATCAACTGCTCGAAGGCTCGCCGCGCCTCCGCCTCTTCATTTGTCGACCGGCCATAGTCGTCCAATTGCGATTATTGGCACGCAGGACAATTCGAGCGGCTACTAATTAATAAGTGACACAATCGCCTGGTCGAGAAACCATTTGGACACTTGTCGAGACCTCGATTAGTTAGGTTATGTAGATTAGTGTTCGTACACCTTTTAAAAAGCGATACAGTTTTCGAAGCTTGATTCATTCACTTGATTTTTTTTTTAGTTCGTAGAGATTATTTTGCTAGATCTGAATATTTTTTTAAATTTTGTTATCAGTTGTAATAGTAGCAATATAATAATATAAAAATATATAATATAATATACGTAATTACATCGTATTTCTCTTAATGTATAATATATCACATATCATATACAATTACATTATATTTATAGTAATGAATAACATATAATATACTATGATAATAAACTTCAGTCAAAAGATTGGAAAAATTGCGGATTTCTTACAATTTTTCGTAGAAAGTGGTAACTGACTAAAAATAAATCTGGTCGACGATTAGGTTGAAAAACGAACGTCGCGATGGCAGGCTATTACAACACGCGGGATTCTCACGTTCAATCCGCGCGGGAAACGTTTAATGACTGTTTCACGACGAACAAGATATTACGGGGCGAGTAATTTCAACGTTGTATGTAAATCTCCGATTCTGCTCTCGCATAATGGCGCTTGTTATAGAAATTTCATATAACCTAGACATGTTTAGTATTATCCAATAATTCTCCGCGATACATTATAACGTGATTCCATTAATCCTCCATCGAATAATCCTTATTGGAAATTTTACGCGACCCAGAAATATTTACGGCAGCGCCCCGCCTCGTTCTTCTTACGCTATAATTAATCGGCGCTGCGTTGCGCAAATTAATATTTTCCATGAACGATTTTATAGAATGTTACGAACTTCCGAACAATGTTCAGGCTATCCGTTGTACGGAATTCCACGAATTAGCGGCAGAATCAAATCGATCGGCGCGGCATTATTATTAAATCTCACGGCCGTAAATTATTTCTTCGTCGAAGGTTGTTTTCTAAAAATTTCGATAAATTTTGCTTTTAAATCTGAATACTTGATGATTTATTTAAAAGAAATTTTACCATCGATAGAGGAAACATCGGGACGACGAATAATTTTGTTTACAATTCCAGAAATTATTTTCTATATTCTTCTTATTAATATTTCCGAAAGGTTTAGTACTAAACGATACTTATATTATAAATATAGTCTAGCATTTCGAAGGGAAGCAGTTCCGTGATTTCGATAATTGTAAAGTAAAAAATAAGGATCTGTTGAACATTGTTTTCCACGTAATTCAGTGGTCGCTCGACAAATGAAGCGCGAATCGCTCAATTTACTAATTAGAGAACGCGCGGTATTGTTCGCGGACATACTCCCGTGATGAAAATTGATCACTCGAGCGAGTTCCTACCACCGCGACGTTGAACTCGAACCCCCCGGCATCTTATACTTATCTGTCCGGTCGAGTTGGTCGTTTTGCGAGCGTTCCACTCGTTTCACGGATTCCGAGTCGTTGCTCGGTTTGAATGACGAGCATTTAACGAGTCCGTTCCGCGTTACCGTTCAATTACGGCTTTTAGCCGCGACGATCCGCTGTGTTTAAATTCTCCATGGTCCCCGGTTTTTCTGTTCCAGCCGCCGGAGAACGAGTTGCAGAAAATTGGCGAACGGGTGCCGAGCGAACACGAACTCAGAGTACAAAGATCTCTGCAGCGACTGAACGTCCCGGATTGGTACAAGAACTCTCCCGCGGCTCGCGATGGTTTCCGGTTAAAGAGGCACTCCGACGCGTCGCAGCACGGAGGATGGCGTGCTCTGGGCTCGAAAACCACTTCCCTCTCGTCCCTATCGTCGTCTTCCAATAGACAGCCGACTACAGGTAAACCACATTCCGCTCGTAACGTTCGACCAGTTAGCGATCTCGCAATGTAACGCCGCCTAACCCTTCGCGACGTCGTACGCGTTGGACGACTCGTTCGAAATTCCCGCGGCTTTTCCAGCGACGCGTTGTTCGTCGATGGTTATTCGAGGTTATGTCGAAGTTATGAAATTTTGACAAAATCGAATTTTTCTTTCTTCTCATTTGGAATAACAGTTCCTGATTTTGAAATGAACGACTTTGATGGCGGATAAATTTGTATTAATATAATATAAACTAACATTAAACATAAACAAAAAAACATTAAACGTTAAACCTTTACTTTGTCGAGTCTGACTCGTGATGGCAATTGCTAGTAATAACTTATTAAGTATCGACGTTATTCTGAAATAAAATTCCAATTCCTTGTCGTTTATATTTACACGTCATAGTTAATATTTAGACGTCAATTGTTGAAAAAGAAATTAATATCATACAAGAGCGTCTTGAAATTTTCATTTAAATAAAGTAATTTTACGAATTTTTTGAGGTTTTTAACACGGTCGTGAAAGTGTTAGCAATAAATTGCAAATGTTTCCACCCTTTGAAACATAACCTTAATTTAATGCCTCGCGATATTTTCTGACAGGAATTTCTGTTGCGTGCCAGTATCATTCTGCACGAAGTATTCAATATGGTCGACATTGGTAATCATATACGTTGCGATGAACTGTACAATCGATCGATTCTACAGTAGTCGATCGAGCACCTCAGATTAATATTTTTAATCGTTTGCAATATCATCGGGATTTCTGCGTTATCGAATGTTAAAACGATCCTTTGCTTCGCGAGCGATAAAATAATAAGACAATAAGGAAAATAATAAGCACTAAAGTGAAATGAATTTTATTAATCATACGTTGGACGGTTCAAAACCAGATTGTTTAACTATTTGCTCGCAATTGTAAAAACTACATACACACGGCGCTGTTCTTTACTGAAACAATTCAATTATTTTTAGCATTCTACCATTTGACGTGTTGTTTAAAGTGTTACAAATTTTTGAATAGCGCTTCGTGAAAATTACCCCGATGCAAAGGGTTGATTCGATATACACAGTGATCTTTATATTAATGTCGTCAGAGTGACATTCATGCCACGCGAATATAACAGAAAAACATAAAAATGATATAAAAAATAAATGTTTCTTCTTGTACACTTAACCTATTCTTTTCATTTAGGGATAATTATGAAAGATTGTATCTATGATTTAGAATATAAATATCGTATGACTACGATGGATATAATCCAAACTTAATTCGTATAATATAAATTCATAGTATTGTATTACAATTTTATTACATAGTATTATAATATTATGTAATATTATATTATACATACCGTATAAATTATATAAATTTAATCTATACATTATATATTAATTTACTCTATCATACAAATTATATAAATTTAAATAATATAATTTATTCAATCTAAATTCACAAAAATAACATGAAAAGTAGATACTTTCTGCATCAGAATTTTCGATTCTAATAAAAACCGAAATGGTTACCATCTCGACGCGGCGTCGCACACGCGCGCGTCAAGGCCCGATAAAAAATCCGGCGCGGCGCGGCGCGGCGCGTCACGAGATCGCGATGGATTTGCAAGGAATGGCGTAACATCGGTCGCAAAGCGTGGTCGCGCCCGCCCTCGCAAAAAGGCGCAAGGAGTGTGTCCGAAATTAGCGCGCGGCGAGCGGCGGACTGTCGGCCAATTTCATTTACGGCGCGTCTCCGGCCGCGGGCGCGAGTGACGCGCACTCGCCGATGACAGCGGGGCCTGGGCAGGACGGAACGGCGCAGGACGGGGCAACGGCTAATAGGAAGCGGCTAATAAATTTAGCGGGGCACGTTAACTCGATTAATTCGACCCTGTGTCGGTGTGTCTGTTACCGGGCCAGGGAACCAGCGCCGCCGGAGCTAGAAACCGCGTTGCTCTCGAGCGCGGAAGCGCGCGGAGGGTTGGTTGGCACTGCTCGCGCGGGGTGCCTCGGAAACGTTCAAGGACGCTTCTAACGAGAGAACACAATTTGTTAAGGGAGAGCTCTAATTACGGGATTTAAAGGGCCGGCGTGCGCGTAACCGGGCGCCACGACGGCTGGATTTAGTCGAAAGTGGCCCGGGACGATTTCTAATTGGATCCCGGGGCCGGCTAAACGAGTTCAAAGGGAGCGCCGCCGGTCTGGCTTTTCCTTACCCCCCCGCGAAGATTAATTATTGTTTGGGGACGGCGAACCGCCGCGCGGAATCTACGCTTTTTCGCATCGATTAACCCGTTAGCCACTCGTCGTCGTGGCTTTTTCCATCGACGTGATAACGTATGTGCATACTGCAAAAATGCGTCGTCGATTTTTTCAACCGCGAAATGATCGCACGTCGCGGCGAAATCAATTTATTCGCGAGCCGCGAATGAATATTTATGATACCAAACTATACCCTTGTAGGCATCGTTGACTTTAAGAATGCTCGAGGCTACGTCATTCGAAGGAGCTTACGAGCTTCTATTTTGTCGTCGAAAGCTTCCCCGCAATCGCATTCTCGGCTTACAAAACCGTCGATCATAGTCTCGTGCTGTAATCCATTTCAAAGACAGATCAGGTAACGCACTCTTTGTAAACCGAGTCAAGATTCCAACGTGACTCTACAACCGTGCCTCCGAGGCTTTAAATAACAGGTTGCAGAATGAGCCGTTGAAAAAATTTCATTACACAAAGCGAAGGGAATTAATACGCCTTGATAATTCAATTTCTTTTCTTCGTACGCCCTTTTGATCGTCGATGCATCGAACATTTTTACGTAGACTTTTCTGCGAGCAGAGAAGAATATTTGAAAAGTTCATAGTGTCTTCTATATCAGTGAAGTAATAAATAAGATTCTATACCAGCGATGTATAAAAAGAAAACAACCTGCGATGTAGACGCTAATATTGATTGTACGGTGTAACACGTATGGTAATCAATCACCGCCGTATTGAATATTTCACGTAGAACGATTCTCGAACTATGATTTTGTATATTCATTTAGCATTTGCGAAATTTGTATTTATTACAAAAATTAATGTTAATAGTATGGTAATGCTAATAATATTAATTTATATTAGTATTAATAATATGACTATACTATTAATATTAATATAAATAACAAAACTAAGCATTCAGTGACCTAAGGAAAATATCAGTCGCTGTTAAATAATTATCCAAGCCTAACCTTATACTATTGCCTTCTTCTTCCATTATATTTCAATAGAACATAATAAATAATATAATAGAACAATAGAATATTATACAATATAACATAAATTTAATATCTTCTTTCATTATCAAATTAAATGTTTACAAAGTTGGTTGTACCCATAATTCAAAAGTAAACTGAGCACATTAGGATGCCAGTGGCGTAAGTCATAGTTCGAAAAATTTTCACTCGTGTCTTAAAATCTATAATATGCATACCAGAATGTTTAAAAAAACGAGCGAAATCAATTATATCTTAACAATAATATATATAGTCCTAACAATAATATATATATAATCTTAACAATAAATTTAATCAGTACACAAGACACATATTCATAAAGCACTACGCTGTCACGATTCTGACCCGCTAAATAATCAAAGTCAAAAAGAAATTTCCTCGAACAATTTCGACTCCGTCGGTCGTGTAAAATGTCGTCTCATGCGCACCGTAGATGGACAAAATCCGCAGTCTATTCCCGACGTTCCTAGTCTCACGTGCCCAGTCAGTGGAAACGATTGTAAAATGTTGCCGGTTGAATCTGTGCAGGTGCCCTTCTAAGTCCAAGTCCCACGCCACCTGCATTCTCGAGATGGAGTACCAGTCTGTTGAACAGCGCCGGAAGTTCGCCAGCAAGTTCGGCGAGGTCGTCTTTCAACCACCGACAGCCGTACTTGGGCTGGCGTTCGCAGGAACGATTAACAAACCCACGAACACCGGCCGAACGTCTTGCTCAGGGTATTCTTCCCCAGTTGCAAGCAGCAAACAAGGTTTGTATTTAATTATCGTTGCCCGTGCTACACGCGAACGCATTCCGTAACTCCAAAAAAAAAACGAGCACAAAATCGCCGGGATGAGGCACAGAGAGCCTCTTTAATTACCTTGACCTTTTCGTTATTTTAATATTCCTCAACCCTTAATCATTGCAACCCTCGATGTAAAAATTATTGCAATGCTGGATATTATCTAAATCATTATTTATTCTTGCATATTAATTACTTAATAGTTCCTTACAATTATCAGTGCCTTTAATTTGACGCTACGTTATTTAGTTAAAATTGTTTGATTTAATTAGTAAATATTTGGCTGCCCGATTTATGCTCACTCTTCTGGTTCACGTTATTTATTATACAAATGTTTCTATTCTCAATGCTTTCGTTTCGACTTCAGTTTTATTTAATTACAGTTGCTTCGTTTATTTATTAAGCAGTTGGTTGATTGATTTGACACACTTCGTGCTCTTCAATAAATAATTATCTCCGGGTGATTCGATCTTTGAATTGATTTATTGACGTGGAAATTATATCGGTATTTTGAAATTAAAGATCGAAACATTAAATATGAAAGATCGCAAGATTATATTTTAGTATTTTATTAGTAAACTGCGAGGTAGATGGCTCGTGTTTTTCAGTTCAAACGCCATTTTCGTCAACGTGTTTTTAATTATAATCCGTATCCACGCGTTCACCCGTCACGCTAAATTCGGGAGAGAACACCTTCGCACATTTTTTAATAGAAATTTTCGCGTTTCATTAAACTTGGAGGCGCGCCATGGGGTCTCTTTCACCCCCCCCCCCCCCCCCCCTAGGAAGTAAGTTTTCGTATTTGTTAAGGTTTTATCAAACTTTAGAGCTGCACGCGTCCGCAGGTACGTAAAAAAGAGTATCCATACCTGTTGTACGTCGTTTTTAGAAAATCTGAAACGCGTTCCGCGAGACATTAATGTTTAAAACGAGGCATTAAAAAATGCACGGGTCATTAAAAAATGCACGAGTCATTAAAAAATGCACAAGTCTCAATATCGAATGGAAACGTCCTCTTCCGTTGTAAAGCCAACGACCTTATAATTTTAACTTCTACAGGTCGTTTCAAAACTCTTGGGCCAACAAAAGAATTTTATTGCTTGCATATTTTTATAATAAACTAAGATTCGTCTAATTGATGATTTCAAGTTTCCACGAATTGCCGTGATAAATACACCGCGCATTTTTTATGCATTCATAGCAGAATTAAATACGTGAAACATAAGACAATGTCTGATAACAAGAATTAAACGAATTATCGAAATGGAAAATAAATTTTTACGCAACTCCAGCTCGTTGAAATTCTGCACGAGCATTTTTACTTTGAATTCCCGTCTAAATAAATTGATAAGAAAAATAAATCTAATAAATATACTAAATAAATATACTAAATAAATGAAAGTTAATTGGCGAAGGAAACGCGGAAATAGGAATATTAACGAACGGTTTGAAAGATAAACGAAGTTCACGGAGCCGAACGAAATCCGAAATGAACGCTGCCGAGCGTATAGAAGGGCGTCTCGTGTAACAGTCAATTTTTCGCGTGTTTGAAAGGCCACGAGACGCCGGGGCGAGGATTTCTGCCAGAATTTCTAATTATAGAAACCTCGTCGCATTTGCGCGCTGTCTGCGCAAATTAAAAATAAATTGGACAAAGAGGAAAGCGAAGAGAACGTGGGCGGGGCGAGGGTCAGCAAATGGCCGGTTCCTTAGGTTCGAGGCCAAGTTTCGCCTTTCCGACTTCGCTGACAAGTCTTAAGGAAAACGAGAAAGATCGCCGGAAACTTTTCGTACCTGCAATCAAGCGGCGACCAAATAAATTAAAATCGATCCTCGTTAAACCAGTTAATTTCTGCTTCCGGTGCAACGGAATTATTTATTCTAAAATGCAGCTGCAGAGACAGCGAGACTTTTAGATAATTTTAGACATTTTTTTTTTTTATTAATTACCTTTTATAAATATGCTGCGGTTCTTCATAAAATTATAGATTTGTTTTCTGTTATTTTTTATAAAACTAGAAACGAAATGGTAGGTATGCTTTATCGGAAGTATTTTTATTGGTATCTTTATTACCCAAAGTATTATAAAAATTAGAGATACGACGATTGAATAGTATTGTTAAAATAGAACGAATAGTATGCTGTTAGAAAAATTTCGAAAATTGGAAAATATGCGAACTAAATACCATTCTTACTGCTCAAAGTTTCGAGAATTGAGAAATATAAAACCTGCTCGGTTTTCATCGCGCTTTTTATTTCGTATTATTCCGTGCACGGCTCATAAAGTATTGTGCAGTCTTCGCACATGATATTTAGCCATTAACATTTAGTGAAATGTTTCGTAAAGTCAGTCGCCCTAAATCCACGGTAAGTGTGCATCGTTTCCGACGACGGTACATTTACGTTCTCCTCTTTGTCAGCGTTTCGCTCGTAACACATTGTGGACCATTTGCCAGCAGCGAACTCCGCGGATGTAAATGTATGTTTGTTAATGTTTATAAAAGGCTCCCGGGTCTGTCGAACGACAGGTGGCGATCTCAGAACCGAACTGCGCGGAGCGGAAGCTGGAAATTCGAGGAGAGGTTAATTGTGTTTTCAATCAAATTGCGAAAGCTTTCAGTGATCGGTGTCGGTCGATTCGCAGACAGAACGACTGCAGAGCGAGCCTGTCGATAAAAACGTTTTCATGTTCTCTAAAATTGACTAGCAATCGACTCGGGATGCCATTGGGTTGTATCATAAATTCGTAAATTGTTCACCTTTGAAAGATAATGCCTGTCTTCATCGCAAAACAAATCATTTCACGCAGAGTTAAAATGACTTCGAGTGCAAAGGGTTAAGTATATATAGTGTAATAATGTTATTAGATTTTACTAATATCGTCTTCAGCATTTCGCAGTTGGCCTATATATTTTTATTATAAATGCACAAGGTCGAAAGCTAATGATTCAAAATTCGAATGATTCATGGGTTTTTACAAGCTCTTCAATGGACCCTTATTTAGTTATTTATATAAACGAAGCCGACGACGTTATGATACATCCCATTGTGTCGTCACCGCGACTGAAATGCTGACACAGTGATTTTGTCTTCGCAGCAGCAACAGCAGCCGCAACAGCAACAACAGCAGCAGCAACAGCAGCCGCAGCAGCAGACAACGAATCAGCAGCTAGAAGTAAGAAACTCGATAAAGGAGGTAACCTCGGCCATTGTGCACTACGTGCAAAGCGGTCAGGAGGTTGCTGGAGGTGGCAGGCTCTCGCCTCGACCTCGACCCGAAGACTGGGACGACAGGGGCGGAGCAAGGTCAACCAGCCCCAGAGGTGAGCACTAAACAACCCATGCCAAAAACCATCTCACCACCACCACCACAACCATCACCACTTTTACTCTCTACGAGAAAGGTAATTTTGAGTTTTCCACCTTGATGTGTTCTCTCCGTGTCTCTGCATCCACTTCTGCGGCCTAGATGCCTCTCTTCTTCTTCTTCTTCTACTACTACTACTACTACTACCACTACTACTACTACTACTTCTTCTTCTTCTACTTCTTCGTCTTCTTCTTGTTCACATCTGTATTTGTTGCCCGGTTTTAACAGTCCGGTGCGCTCCGATGCGAATGTTTTGTAACAATACACACGACACATATCGTCCATCTACGGTGACTCCTTGGTATTTGGATATTTTTTAAAACGCGACGACTTCTTTAGAACTGGACTAAACGATTTGAAGCTTCTTTTTTAGATGGTAGGACTAGTCTGCTTGACAGTGACTAAACTACTTTGTTACAATTTTAATAGCATTTAATAGTAATTTTATATGTAAAGAACGTATTTCATAGTTCTTGAGTTCTATTATTTATTCTCTGAAATATTTACACGCTTTAATCTGGTGGTTAACCGGATCACCGAGCATTTTTATTTCATTTTACCTCTCTTTACCTTCTAGGAATTTATTAAATTTTCGTTATAAGCTGAGATAAAAAGTTCGACAAATGAGGGCATTGATCTTCTTCTGTCATTCCAGGCAATAGCAAAATTTAAAAAAAGGAGTCTAGTAATTGTTTAGTAGACTAGTTCTGTTCTCATTAAACCTTTGCACTGTCGCTCCTTCCATACTGCGACGGTTAGCACTTATTCGTATTTAATAATTTTTCTAATAGGATCAGACAATTTCTTTCCTATATTGTCATTATTTGCGTTCGTTTCTATGCTTTGATAACAGAAGAATCTATTTCTACTTCGACGTAGAAGACATTAATAATATTCATATTTAGTAGATCTTACTCGATCCTGACTCGTTATTATAGTGCAAGGGGTTAAAATGAAATTCGTTTAGTCCAGTTCTAAGAATCTTATCGCGTTTTAAATGTTGTCCGACTATTAACAAGAGTCGCCGCATCTATCTGTCTATTTATCTGGATATCTTGTTCGCTCGTTGTTTTCTATTCGTCTCTCTCTCTCTCTCTGTCTACCAGCCTAAAAGCACTACCAGTTCGCCGCCTCTCTGCCCGTCGTGTCCTGTTTACTAACGAAAATTGCTTTCAAAGCCCCGACCATTCAACAAAACCCGCCTTTGACGATAGGAGAACCAGCATCCTCGCGCGTCCAGTTTACTATTCTATTCATAGGAGCGCGCTGTGCGCGCCGCACTTGAACGTGCCCGCAATATCGCCCGGATCTTTTCACGGTGTCACTGTTGAAACGTTCGTTAACATGCGAACCGCTGTTCCTCCTTGCCCCGGAATGCCTTTTTCCAAGCCGGTATCGTTCTTCTTCTTCTACGGATTATTCTTGCCCCGGGGTCCCGCACACCACCCCGGAAAACCCCGCTGCAAAATAGATCACTTTTCGTGTCCCGTCTTCGAACGCTCGAGCCGAACGTGTTGTCAACGTGATACGGTAAATGCTTCGAATTTCTACGATCTTGTCGGTCCCTAACCCCTTAGGCGCGGCTGGATTTTCCGCAAATAAAGTTTCTTATAACTTATATTAAATTACTATTTTTCTTAATATATATATATATATATTTTTTTTTTTCCGTATAGCTACATATAGTATTAATTACATATATTCTTTTCTTAGTGTATTGTACATACGCACTTTCAGTTTAATCGTTTACTTTAATAATTAATAAAACAATTTTACTTAGTTTATGTTCATCCAACCTGATTAATCGTTTTATTGCAATGCGAGTTTCAAAATAGAATGTGTTTCCAAATTTGCACTCAACTGTTTGAAACAAATTAAATAGTATTCTTTGGACGCTTCAAATGCATTAACTACAAGGGGTTAATGAAAGGGGTATTATGAAATACGTTCACAAAAAATCGAAACGAATAAACCAAAGTAGCATGTAACATCACTACAGTTTAATACAGATCCCTTATTTCTATTATATAATATTCATTATATTTATTATTACACTTTTATATCATATTATATTCTATTATTATATTTTTATATCTTATATTATATTCTTATATTTATTCATAAGACTGTCACGACAAAAATGAGCTCGCTCTCGAATACAAAGAAACGTTTCCCAAATAGTCAATAAAAACTACCCCCTTTTCTTCTCACACCAATCTTGCAGCCTTGTTAAAATCATCGATCTATCTCGTTATCATTCTCGATTAATCAAAGGTCGGTCGATCTTCGAAGCATTACCGTAACCTCTTCCAAGTTGCGACCACCTCTTTCTTCATCTTTCGAACCCCCACGACACTGACCAAACCACGAATAGAAGAGAGTATGAGAGAGAGAGAGAAAGAGAGAGAGAAAGAGTGGGAGAGAGAAATCCTTTGTGAAAGAAAGTCGGCGCAAAAGGACACCGTGAAAGCAGAAGCTCCAGCGAAGAACCGATCATCGACTCGCGGGATTTCCGGAACGCGGTTTGCAACATCGGCCGAGGACGAACGAGAGAAAAGATGGCGACGCGTGCGATCGAAGGAGGACGGTCTCGTGGTCGTGTGTCGATCGCGTGACCTCTCCGTCGATACGTTCGAGAAGTCCGACGTCGTTTTAAAATGACGAGCGTCTGGCCGAGAGTATGCAGCGGCCGGCGGGTCGCTATTTCGACGGCCTTGCGGCCCTATAGCCGGCAAGCCACCGAAATAGATCACCCTGAAGTTTAAGCCCGGCCCCCCGCTCCTGTCGCCGCGCGGTTTTCGCCGCGGCCAAACTAATCCGGCCACTCGCGCGACCTTAAGACGAAATTAAAACAAACACCGAGGAGCGCAACGTTGGAGATAACACGTGGGCCACCATGACGCCGCCTCGCAGCTCTTTCGCGAGCACGGACCGGGATAGTGCGCCGCGCTGGCGCGGCCGCTCCGCTTCTTCTTAGCCTGGTTTTTCGAAAGATTGAACCCGAGGTGCACCGACTGTCGTAATGCACGGATGACTGTCACGGCTCCGAGGATTTATGGCGACAGTTAGCTTTGTAGGACACGGGTTCTTACAAGCTGTCCGTCGACTTTGAGGACGCGGACGTTTAGAGCCGTAATCGTCCGAGAGCAAATGATAGATTTCTCCTTTATACACTCGTCGCACGGATAAAAGAAATTATCGTTTTCATCGTACGTGTTACTGGAGATACTCTTTCCGGATCTCTCGTCGCGTTCATTTAACCCTGTAACTTTCGGACCACGTGATTATATATCGAAATTTTATCAAATTCTTTTTACCAAAATTTTACCAATTTTAGTTCTCTCATAATACGCGCTTTAATTATATAAGGTCTCTGAGATAACCAATGACAATTTTAATGACTATTGGCAGCACTACCAACCTAGAATATCAATTATCATGATATCAGAAAATGTCATAGATCGTGTAAAATTGTTAAAAAAATACATTCTTGCCTTTCTGATTGGCTTTAAGAAATGATCTAAATTAAAATAAACACGGAGAATAAATTAAATAGCATGTCATCGATTAATCTAGATAATGTTCTGAAAATGCTAAAACGTGTTCGAATGTCTTGAGGGAACATACACGTGGGGGAATGAATAGCGACAGCGGCCGGTGTGTAGGTGAATGACAATGATCCGTGCGTCGCTATTGCGACTGTTCTCCGAGCTACGATTATTCGCACGTACGTAGCCCGGGATAATTGGAGCGATGTGTTCAGCTATTACGACTATTGTTGAACTTCGAGGTTCTTCTTTCCAGAAATGCTAACAGCATTCAGAAGACCCGGCCTGCTCCCGGCTCCGCGTCGACTCGCGTTTACGCGTTATTCGAACCTGTGTGTGAACGCTTTGTTCCGCTGCTGTGGTGATCGTACTAACTTCTGTGACGTGCAACTTGTCAATAACTTGTACTCTGCGCCGTTGGATCGTTCAGAATGCACGCCGCGGCGCGGGAAGAGTAATGGTCGTGGAATTACGGGGTTGATCCGCGGATCATCGTACCGTTGGCTAGCGTATTCGTACCTTCGTACGTCAGAATTGCAACAGAACTTTAGAATGTGCAGGAACAAAGAGAGACGTTGGTTTATTTATTTAGAGAACAGGGTCGACTATTTATTTAAACAAGAATATCGGACTATGACTTCACGCTGAAGCCACCACCACCGGTCAAGTGACCGGTTTTACATTTTTTATTTTCTATTAATTGAAGCTACAAAGCTGCTTTCATTCGAAATTATCGAATATATTCCTTTATGTAGATACTATAGTAAAAATTGTAAAAAGATTTTATAAATTCAATATTCTGATTTTTATGGGAGAATTTTTGTCAGTCGTTCTTAGATTTAGATAGGTTCAGCGTTAAGGAAAAAAAATTGATTTACAATTTAGACAAAAATGTTAGACAATGAATTAAAGAAAGAAATAATTAGAAGATCGAAAAGTTAAATGATCGAGTTCAATATGAGATATTTATAGTTGTAATTTATATTGACCAAGGTTCTCCATTCTAGTAAAAGTACAAATGTATATACTAAAAAAGTATAAATTAGAGAAATCAGGATTTTGAATAAGAATGTTAGACTATTTTAATAGAACGTGTGCAATAATTTCTCAATCGATTGACAGTTACAATAAGGGGCGAGGCTGTGCTTTTATTCCATTATACAGAACGTATTAATGCACGCCCAGCAGGGAATCAATATAATTGTTTATCAATTATTCAGTAAACCACGGTCGAATCGTTCCGTTCGGTCACTCGATACTGCAAAAGCCACGACACATACGCGAGAGAGCGTGCCAACACTTCCCGGCCGTCGAACGGCCAACCCAGGGCGAAACCCCTCGACTCGACTCTTTTCTCTCCCCCAGCCGTAGTAACATTTTCCACGACCATAACTTGCCCGCGCCGGGCGCATCAGCTTGTCTGCATTGTAATTAATATTTCCGTATTAGACGCTTCACTAATACGAATTAACCAGAGAGTGTCGTTCGACGAAGCTTTCCGTCTGCCTTTTACTCTAAAACCAGACGAGTCCGCGTACCGTGTTGAACTAGAGCAAACAAACAAACAAACAAACAAACAAACAAATAAAAAAGACACCTAACGATACGTCGGAATACAAGCTGACCGACCCGAGGTCTACCTTACCGCAGACAGTAAAACACACTCACTGAGCGAGAACTTTGTGTTTGTTCCTGGGTACCTCTCGCAAAACCGAACGCCGAAAACAAAAACCAAAAGCTAAACGAAAAGAATAATGAAAAGAAATGCGGTTTCGGAGGAGTCAGCCGGTGTGTGATACCCCGCGCGCGGCTACCTCGCGCGAGATCTGTCTAATCTATTGAAACTTCTGCTGCGAAGGGAGCGTGAAGCTGTGTTGGATGGAGAGCTCGTTCGTTGGCACGAGACCCGTGGACTCGCCGGAGACGCCGATGAGTTTGGCCACGGAGACCGACTGCTGTCCGGGCTGCAACGCAACGGCCACTGAGTCCTGCAGTTGCGTGGACTCCGCGACTTCCGGTCTGTTCTTGGACCTGACACCGACCCGCGACGACGGCCAGCAGCCGCAGCAGCACCAGCAACAGCAGCTTGGCGGCGGTGGTGGCGGAAGCCTCTGCCCGTCACCGTCCTCCTCACTCAATTATCACCACCACCATCCCCATCATCATCACCGTCAGCTACATCATCAGCAGCAACCGCAGCAACAGCAACGCCATCACCGCGGTGAGTTGCTGCTCGCCTAGCGGAAAGCCAAAAACGGGAAAGAGACCGAACAAGAGAACACGTACAGTCGCCGCGAACCACCGGAAAACGATGTTGCCGTTCGATCGCGCTAAACGACGTGCCAGACGAATCCTCGACCTGGCCGCGCTCGGCCGCTTCGCTAGACATAAGCTGACGAAGACGATTCACACAGGTGTCCCCCTTTCGTGAATACCGTCCCTGGGCGAACGTAGCTCGTTCGGAACTCTTCACGGTTACCATGGTTAGATGGAGCTGGGTTGAAACAGTTTTAAACGGATCGTTGATGGCGTTGTTATGATCTTCGTTGAAACGCGGAGAACCTTTATTCTGGATCAATGTCAAAGGAATCGTAGTTTTCAGCTCTAATCAGTTTCGTTATTTATTCCTTACTTTTCAAACGTGCTCTTTTAATTTTCTTAAGTATACAAGCAGCACGAGAGGTGTTTTTATATAATGCGAAATATACATTGAAAACCAGGCATCCAAAGTTCCATTTACTAAATTATCGATGCCATGATTACTGGTACAAAACATGAGATCGAAAATAAATACAAGATAATTATAGACATGAGAAACAAGTAAATGGTCCTTCGTAAGAGTTAATCAGAATAAAGGGTCTCCGTAAGAACCTATTCCTATGGGAATTAATGAACTGCTGGTGCAACCCTCAAATCTTCGTGAAGATTTTTTCACAACATTTTTTCACAAAATACTTCTTATTCGATTGAAAATCACTGTCGACAAAATGTCACGGAAATGTTTCCCTCTTCATCTGCCATTTATTTTTTCCCGCGAATTGAACAGCTTTTGGATCGCACCAGCAATTCTCATGGTCAAGTTTTTCACACCCGGTAGGTGAACAATCTGCAGAATAAATACTCGACTATGGTAAACAACCCATCCAACGAGAGCTGTTCGCCAGGGGTAGCATTCGCGTGCGGGTTTAGGCATAGTCGCTAGGGACGCAGCTTCCCGCGCCTCTTCGCTCTTTCGCGCCCTGTTGGGACCTTAACGGACCATTAGGACGCCGCGGATCCTCCAAAACGCTTCTAATGCTTGTAAAGTCGACAGGAAAAACAATAGACGCCGTGTACAGGACATTCGCCAGGAGAAGACCGCAGCAGACGACTCCGAAAGTTTCGCATGATCCGATTTCGTCGACAGCCTCGTGGCCATGATAGAGACTCCGACCGATCGTCAACGTTTCCGCGTGTCGCGCGTGATTTTTCTCGACAGTTGGCAGGGACCGATGAACGATCTTCTTGGAACCACCGCCTTGTCGTCTGACGTAGATTTCGAGACCTGTCTGCTCAAAACTCCTACGACCACGCTCGTCGACACGTCCTCGAGAGCATTGGGACCGTCTCCAAGCTACGTCTCGTTTCGTCACTGTGATCTCACGGCACCCACGTGATCACCACGACTATTCTCCTCGTGGACGCGGCGTGGCACACGACGCGTGTCTGGCCAGTTTCGATCGGCAGAGAAATTATTTTTGTACCACGTCGCTGTAACGCGCTCGTTTAAGCGAACGGTCGACGATCGAGGACACCGAGCGGTCCTCGCCGCGATCGAGATTTCCGGTTTCTCTTTGTACATAATTCGCCGGCGGTCTCTCGACCGGGATCGCTGCCGATCGAGGGGTCGGTGCGCACAGACACCACGCTCTTGTATATTCTGCGCGGCTTTCGAACTGCTTCTTCGTTCTTCTTTCTTCTCTTACCACGATCTGTGTCCCACTCTTGACTGCGCACCTCTATCTTTTCATCTCTTTAAATATATTGTACAGTATGCTGGCTGAAATATTGTTAGTTTCGTTGCGCTTGAACTTCGTGGCAAAGGTATCGGTGGCAAGCTCGAGAGATTCGTGGGATTAGTTAGGCGATGTTCAGAAGTGCGGCCGTAACTGATTTAAGCGACGGCGTTGTCGAGGTTAGGGCAGAGCAGATATTTTCCGAGGAACTTTTTATTCCGTTGGCACGTTCGTAAAGGTAGCTCTTAGGCTGTTGAACCGTGCAAACGGCGGTGTCGTGTATTTTTATGATACTCGAGGCTAAGAAATCGTTTCGTTGTTCGTGCACCGTGTTATTCTCACGCGAAAGACGGTGTAGATCGTGCGTTCTCGCAATTAGAAATTAGCGGGGTTGGCAAATTAGTTGATCGTTGTTAGGCTTGCTATTTTTATAAATTTCTATTAGCGTGCCGGGAGTGGACAGGTTTTGGTACAGGTAAACGCGCGCGTTGGATCACGAGTGGATCGAGTATTTCGCGTGGTTCCGAGATCGTTTTCTAATCGAGTTACGGCTATAAAATTCTATTTGTATAAGACACGTTATCATTGAATTATAAACTGTATATAGTCTACGATGAATCGAAAATTTATTTTTATATTCTATTTAACGAAAAGTTTCTCTACTGGAGGGAACGCGCCTGTTCCCTGAATATTTGTACAAAAATAGTCGTAAAGAAATTACGATTCTAAATTTTGGAAGGACAACGGATTTTTCTACTGAAAAATTGATGGAAGTTTAGACTTTAAGCAATTACTTACGGAGGGTGTTTCAATGCGATGCTAATTCTGACGCGTAATCTGTTAAATCGTTGTAACGTTCACTTAATTAACATTCACTCTTGACAATCATTGATAACTATAATACCGGCTGATTCTAAAGTGTAAAAGCGGCGCAAAGGAAGCAGAAAATACTCTATCTTATTTTTATCTTGAAAAGCCTTCTGTAACTGCGATCGAAAGGATTACTCGACATAAGATTACGAAATTGTTAATACGAAAGTAACGAGATATTAATCGATTATTAACGTTCTATCGTCGCGTTGTATAGTAAGTAACTGACGCGGAGAAATTTCGTCGGTCGAAGGGTGTAGCCCAGGCAATTATCGCAGATTGGTTGGACAGGTGGCAGAGGGAACGTGCTAGTTCCACTTGAGTCGTGTACGATCAGCTGATTAAGTAGCGTAGATTTTTGTATCGCTTACGTAGCAGTCCCAGTCGATGGGATTCGTTCACTCGCAGTGCTTTCATCGTCGGTTGCTCTAGGCGCGAAGCTCGTGGGCCAGCAGAAAGGGGAGGCGAGCTCGGCGCTCGCGCAGCTAGATCCTCGATTCGGAAGTCGCAGTATTCGAGATTAGAGTAATGATACACGCCCACGCCGAGCACTGTTATCGCCAGTCTCTCGTCTATCGTTTTCGTCAGCTTGCCGCCAACGTGAACGTTGAACCGTGAATCGGAACTGCTCGAGGGTCTGGATCAATCCCGCACACTTCAAACGAAATTCAAGCACACACACACACACACACACGACGATTCTGAACCGGAGAATCCACTCTCTACACACGCTCTTTCTTTGGAAATTTTCTGTCGAACGTCGACGAGTCTAGAGAAACGACGAGCGTTCCCTCTCTGCGAGCGCGCCGTCGACTCGCCCGACGCGCTCACAGGGAGAGTAGACGGGATTTCGCGAATGCCAGCAAAATTGTGTATCGTTTATCGATGGGGACGATAAGAGAATGGGACCGGGAGAGTCCCATGGCTCGGGAAACAGCGTCGGGACTGGGTCAGGGTAGCGCGCTCGTAACGAGGGAGCGCCAAGATTCTCGAATGCGAAGCGATCTTCGGGGGTAGTTGGTTTCTCGATACTCGTCGACGTTCCCAGCGTATATTTCGTCATTCCACAGGCGGTCTCTCGACTGGTCCCACCCCCGCCTCGGCTCGAGGCGCGTCGACAGACTCCCTGGTAGACTTTTTATAAGCCTCGTTCGTTTTTACAAACCACGAATCGTGTCTTCTTTTTTTCTTTTTTGTTTATTTTGGTCACGAGAATTATTTTGTAGAAAACTTTGTTACTTTGTTACGACCGTCCCCCTCGTCGTTGGAAGAACCGCAAACCCGAAAGGCCCTCCGCCGTCCAGAACCTTTGACAACAGAGACCCCCCACTCCACTCCACGTTTGTTCCACTAGTAATTGCATCCCCGCCAGCCCATTACCCTTCGTCCACCACTTTTGCTCTCCAACCGTTACGATCTTGATTCGCCTACGGATCTCGTTGGCGCGAAACACACACTCCCGTCACTCGGACGTTAGCCCCCCTTCTCCTTTACTTTGACCAGTAGTCTACTATTTTTGCGTTCATGTATGTTTACTGTAAAGTTGTCCCCCCCCCACACGTTTATATTTTATCTCTAGCTGTCTCTCGGTCCTTATACATACGTATATCAATCCGCCGAGATGTATATGTATGCATACGTCCGAAGGAAACACGTATGGAATCGTATACACCGTTCATTATTACTTGCAAACGCGTTGATATTATTATTAATTATTATTATTATTATTATTGACTATTATTAATTATTATTATTATTATTGATTATTATTATTATTATTACTATTATTATTATTATTGATTATTATTATGCCATTATTATTGTTACTCATTTAATTACGAGTGCAGTGTTCGCAGAACCGTCGGTGAAACGTGTATTATTTAACGATCAGCGGGCACCTCGCGTGTCTCTCCGCGATCACTTTTGGTTAACTATCGTTCCGTCTCGCTCGTTAACGAAGTCTTGTTAACGAAAAATTCAGTTCCAACCTGGAATCGATTGCTATCGCGTTTACGTACCGCTCTGCCTTCTGTCTCTCTTTGTACCGAACAGTTCTGCGTGCCGGTGCTTCTGCCTTTCTTAAGTAATTCCGTACTTATTGTTCGGACACACCAACGATTTATCATTTCTTTGTAGAGCGTAATTACCCTTTGACAACAATAAATTATTGTCATTTACGCCCTTTGCGTTTGTTTTGCGTTGATGCTCCTAGATTCCTACGTTCAGTATTCTACCGTAGCCTCTCTCTCTCTCTCTTCTCTCTTTTTTTACTTGTTTTTTTCTTTCTGTATTGTTCTTCTCCACCTCTTTATATATATATTTATCTCTTTCTCTCTCCGCATGAATCGGAGGTTTATCGATAGATAGAATACGTAGCTCTTGATTCTTGTACGGTTTCGAGGGATCGTTGTTATTGGCCTGGGCAAACGATAGTATATTGACACGGTAGAGAATTTTCGAGAAACCTAAACGCAAATTCTAATGATCAAATTTCTGTCTTCAGTATAATGTTCGAAGCTGTTCGAAGGTGTTTGACTATGTTTGATGTAGCTCAGAGGTAAGAGGTAGGAACGAATTCAAGCGATTGTGAATGAACATTTGTAACCACGATTGTTCAGTGTCCTATGAAAATTGGTTGGAACACTGCTAAAAATAGAATCAATCGTGAAAATACAATGCTATACAGCCAAACAAGAAATCTATTTTTAGAGCAGACTCAGTGCAGTCGTATTTAAATATACACTCGATAAAGCAGAACGTGTCCGTTCCAAAAATAATTTTTATACATCCTCGAGGTCAGACGGTTATTTATAAAACCAAGATTTTCAACAAGTTCGACGGAAAGATAAACGATCGCGTATATCTGAACTCGATTTGCACGAGACTAATAAATTTGCATAAACGATAACGTCGATTAAACCTGTTCCTACGTGTTCGCAACAGTAACAACGATGTCTTAAGACCAGTTTAGAGAGAACCCCGTCGTTAACGGTAGCATATTAATTTTCAATCCCCGATTCACCCCCTCCCAGTTTCTTCTCTTTTCTACTCTCTCGTCGGTTTCTCGGCCGAACACCACATCCCCGTTTGCAGTACCTCTACTTGACTATACGTATATATAATATAAATGTCATATATACACGTGTATCGATTAATTTGGTTGATGCGCTCTGCTTATGTCGTCACGGTAAGTGCTGTATTTGTTTCGCCGCCATATCGCTTTCGTTTCTTTCTATTTTATTTCTCTTCTGCCTATGTTCTTTCTCTCTCTCTCTCTCTTTCTCTTTTTCTCTCGATCTCTCTACTTTCTTTTCCTTTTTTCTAATTGTTTCCGCGGCTTGTTCCCGCATCCGCGTAATCAGCGTGTGTGCGCGCGCGCGCCCGCGCACTCGATGCACTTGCAGCCGGAAATAGAGCGTGAAAGGAGAAAAAGGGGAACAAAGCAAAGAAAAAAAGGAAAGAAAGAAGGAAGGAGAACCGAAATAAAAGAACAAGAGAAAACTGTGTTCCGCCCGGTTTCTTTCCGGCAGAAAGAGAACGAGGTTGCCACAGGCAAATGTCTGGTAAACGAGGGTTCAAAAGGGTGGGCCACCCACAGCCCGCCCCTACCCCCCACCCCTCATCTGTGTTTTCAGCTTCGTTTTTGCCTTCTAAGCTTTTTCCGCGCGGAGCCACGGCCGAGGGAAAAAACTGCGCTCACCGGCCCTCTAGAACTAGGGGCTAGGGCGCCTAGGCCCTCTGCGTCATTGGTAGTAGTAGAAGCAGCGCAAGTAGAGAGCACACCGTAGATTTACGTAGAGACGGTAGACGACGGGTGAAGAAAAATCGTGGGCGTCTGCAACTCACCCTCGAGCCAGCAACCGACCCGACCCCCTAGCCTACCCCCCCCCCCCCAACCCACACCCGCACCCCTCTCCCCCTTTACCGTAGCCCTACCCTACACCCACCTTTTTCTCTTCTGTTTTTCTTTTTGTATCGTCACGATTAGCTGCGCCCCCCCCCCCCCGCCCCCCGCTCCACCCCGCTACCCCGTACATTCAGAATACACGCACGAGGAGGCTCGAAAAAAAAGTACACGTCCTCGCTGTTCTTCGTATCCGGCGGGTTGCCGTTTCCGGCAGCGGCTCTTTTTGCCAGGGATGATCGAAAAAGTAGCCCGCGATCGTCCGACAACCCCTCTCCGCGAGCCACTCTGCCGCGATGCGGCGGTACGACTGAATATTCCTACGGCTTTTGTCGTTGCAACCCCCTCGCGTGCCATTTTCTTTAGAATTATTTAAATTAGGTGGTTCTCAATTGCAATCGTTTGCTAGAAGGGGCTGGAAATTAACGTTCACCATGTGCCTAAATTTACTTGGCTGCTTAGATGTTAATCACAGGGGTTTAGAATTTTATTTCGATTTTAAATAACAGAATAATATCTGTACTTGATAAGTTATTGATATATAATTCGTGATAATTATTGATATGTCATTCTTGATAATTATTGATATATGATTTACTAGAGATGATTTACCATTAAAACTTGTCCAATTTCGTGGATATCATTTGTCAGACAAAATAACAGTTACTTAACAATAACGTGTTCCGCGTGTACGCAACAGTTACGATTCTAATGTTAAATATATCTTCTCCAATTTAGCAATTTATTTATATAATGTTTCTTCGGCCAACAATTTTAACACGTTTCGAATGATATTATAGTATTCACGATATCTTATTTCGCTCAGTGATTATTGCAATAAATGCATAAATCCGGCGGTCTAATTATTACTTCAACTACCTAGCAATATATTAAACCCCAAACCAGAGGGTGGTAAAAAATAATAAAATGTAGAATAAAAGCACTCTACATATTGAACAAAGGAAAGACGTTTCCGTAACGCGGAGAGGGGTGGTTTGATCTCCAAGTCGCTATTGAACAGCCACAGTCGCCGTCCGTGCATCCCCCTGGACCAAGAATCGTTGCCGGTAACCAATCTTGTAAGTGCGTCTCATCGAACGTTTGTCGTCCACGAGTTTGCCCGCGTTCGGTGTCTCGCCGCGATGGTGTTCCGTCCGTGTGCAGTCCGCTCGAACGTTTTCCTCGGGGCCGAAGTTTGGAAAAACTTTCGGTGAGACGGCAACTCGGGAGGGAGGGGGTGCTCGTTACGAGTTCGTCCGGGAAGAAACGTGGGAGCGAACCGGCGAGAGGATCCTTATAGCGATAGTCGACGTTCTCTAAAGAGACTCCGGGCGAGCCGTGGCTTCTCTTCGACTTGATCGAGGTAAGGACACTTATTGTTTGATGAGAAAACGTCGAAGTTTGCTGGGGAGCCTCGCGGGTTTGTTAACGTGTTGCGTACGGATCGCCGGCAATGTTATCGTCGTGATTCTGTGCCAACGAGACCTGGAAGGGGACGAGCCATTCCGTGAGGATAGAAAACATCGGCTGTTCTCAAAATTTTTAATTAAACGGATTTTTATGCTGTTATGGTATGTGCAAGAGATAATTATAGTTACCAAGACATAATTATAATTGACGTGAAATATTTATCCTTAACAAGAAATATTTATCATTAACAAGAAATGTTTATCATTAACAAGAAATGTTTATCATTAACAAGAAATGTTTATCATTAACAAGAAATAATTATAATTATCAAGAAATAATTATAATTAACAAGAAATAATTATAATTAACAAGAACTAATAAGAATTACTAACAACTGATAACGTATTTATTTTGTCTGTGTACTGAGTAATTTTTTTGATCGCCTAAAAAATGTTTCAGTAATTATAATTTGCACGAAGTTAAGTAATATAGTAATCAGAATTTAAATTCGTATTTTAACGCTTGTTATTCGGCTTTATGGATTTGATATAACTCTTTGAAGCAATCGTCCTCTTCCATCAATCAATATTTTCCACTAATCATTAATCTGTAATATTCTTTTTTTTTTCCTTGACAATTTTCAAAAATTGATAGTGCATTTTACAGTTTCGCATTCTTCTTACATAATTAGACGTTTCATTTGATTATGCAGAAGACATACGTTGGACAAGTTTCTCCTCTGGCTGAAAACTAAACTTGGCAATATTACTACCTTTTAACTAAATTATTAGTAATATATGAACTGCATTATTAGTAACATATGAACTGAATTATTGGTAACATTTACACAGTATTATTGGTAACATTTAAACTAAATTCGTCGTAATATTTCAAGTGAACTATTGTTAAGATTTAATTATTTTGAGTTGGAGATTTAATTGAATGGTCTTTCGCAATTTGTTAAGAAACGCACCGCCAGTATTTTCAAATCATGTGACAACATTTTACGTAATTTCTGACGTGGCGGAAGCGCGGGGAAGTTCGTAAGGGACGTCTACCGAAAAAAGTGGCGCTTAAAAGGGCCCTTGGCAGACACCCCAACGAAACACGTGACGAGCACCCTAGAACTCTGATGGTCGGCTGAGGGGTTTTTCGACCTTTTCGCATACACACCTCGCGCGCTTTCAGTGAACATGCTTCAAGTAGCAATCGATGTCCATTTTGTAGCCAGTGTTACGTGATACTCGACCAACGAAATGACAGAACATGCATTGTTCCGCGCAACACCACGTAAACATCCCTTAAGTTTCATCAATGATCCCGCTGCTCGATCATCTTAAATAAGTAAACTCTTATCAATTATAAATTCCATTCACCCCTAAACTTAATGCCAGAAAAATGACACGAAGTTGTTAATCAATTAGTTTGAAGCGAAAACATCTTAATTTACAAATAAATAGTCTGTCAACCGCTGTTTATCGATTGCTGTTGAGTTATTACAAAATATACGTAATTAACAATTAAATGCGTAATTATTTGACCCCCGCGTTGTTGTTCAACATCAAATCAAATACAGTAGCTTTATTCGTTATCAAGAATTTCAACAGTTTCATATACAGAATGTTCTTGTCATTTGCAGTAACTTTTTCCTTTACAACAATTTTCTCCAAGATGCAGTTGACTAGTTATTAACAAAATACGCTGACCAATCAGAGCCGAGCACGATTAGCGCGAGGCGGCCGAGCTGGCCAATAGAACTGGGCTACGTCCGCTCGTTGGTTCAGCAGTCTCGCACCAGCGGAGCTCGCCTCTCATTGGTCAGTGTTTTTCGTTAATAACTAATTAACGAAGCCTCGGAGAAAATTATTGTAAAGGAAAAAGTTACTGTAAATGACCTGAGGAGTCCCACATTTCGCGATTGCGAGTGATTTTCTGGTCATTCTATAAACAATAGTCGAAGCTTCGCGCTCACGTTACAATCTCATAATTTTGCGTTCAAAGTTGAACTCTTTGGAATTATATTTAATTTCTTAGTCGTCTTTAGCGAAACCGGAAAAAGAGAACAAACGCGTTAGCAGCTTCCGTTTGCAAAAGCCGCGCAAAAAGGCGTGGCCCCAAAATCGGCAGCTACTTGAACCATGCGTCTCAGAGGTTCGTATCAAGTGATCACGTGAAAAGTAAAGAAACTAGAGATAAAGCTAGGAAACGGAGGACGACACGAGACGGGAGACCACAGACGAAACGACACGGACCCACGCGACGACCGCAAAAAAAGAAAAAACATAAGTTACCCAAATGAAACGAACGTCCGAGGCCAAGAGGATGACGCGGACGTCTCTGTCACTTTCTTGACCCCTGCATGAAACCGATTAGGATCGGGCCAGAGCGATACGGACGAGGCGATGGCGACGGCAGCTCTTCTGCGGAACAAACCGAGCCCCGGCTCCACGACCCTGGAGGACGTGCTTGACTCCCTCCTCGGGCTGCCATCCGCGTCGCGTACCCCGAGTCCTGGGCCAGGACCAGTTACGACTGGCGCATCCGCCTCCATGCGGCATCGAACTAACGTCGGCCAGGCGAATGCGAAAGCCGGGAAGAGCTGCAGCGACCTACGCCAAGACCTCCAAGGTAGGAGGACTATGTAAGTTTTCGTTCTGAGGCAGATCCTCTCGAGGGACTCGAGAGTGCTCAAAAAAAAAACCTAATCTACTCTACTCCCACGAGCTCTATATGTGTATGTATCCTGCGTGGCTGTATGATCGCGAGTCATCGGACACCCACGGTCAGATGTTAACGTGCTGTTTTCGACGTGATATTTTCATCAAAAGAATCAGTGCCGCGACCGACTAGCTTTTCAAATTTTTATTTCAATACATTGAGAATATTGAACGTTGCTAGGATACTATCGAGTCGAATTTATATCTTTTATAGGCAAATTTGAACAATCCAGCCTCGATTTCAATGTCCGCCATTTTTCTTTTTTTAGACCACAAATCTATATCGATATTTATAGTATCAGATTTTTTCATATCTACAGTAGTTCGTCTTACAAATGCCCTAAAAATGGGGCTATTAAAATTTTCAAGATTTAAATATAAATAATAATGATGATTTTATTCAACTTTTATTTAATTAAATAGAAAAGTAGTATCGATAAAAATCTCGTGATATACCAAACAGAACCTTGCCATAAATTAGTCGTGTCATTTTGTCTAGAAAGAACATTCGAGCGCGAGGATTTGTAACCGTAAATAATAAATGACGTTCGAGCGAGTAATAATTACAGTTGCATGCGAAATGTCTTCGAATCGATACGGTCAACGAACCACCGCGATTAGATAATTGTTCTCGTTGTCGTACGGAAGGGATTAAAATTTAACATCCGTGCAACAGCCTCGTAAGGGAAATTAATAATTCATGAGCGAAATGGATCTGGAGCGTTCGTTGAAAATTCATAAGACGCAATTTGAATATGCCCGATACACACGGCGGCGATAATACTAATCCGTGGGAGAATCTATTTCCAAGCCTCGGAGACAAGTTGCGATTCCGACGACGTTTTTACGCGCGCGAATCCCGCGTAATTGCCAGGTAATTCCTTTCGGAATTTCCGCCGCGTCGCTTTGTACATCGTCGCGTAATTTCGGTGATCAAGCTGCCGTGAAATTCCCATGTTAACATCTGAATCGTGGGGGCCGTCATGCGTCTATGTCGTTTCCACTTTACGCGCTCCGATTGTGTTTCTATTCGCCTCGTTCCCATTTACCCTTCACAGGCACCCCCCTCTCTCTCTCTCTCTCTTCTCTCTCTCTCTCTCTCTCTCTCTTTGACTTTTTTCCATTTTTCCTAGCACCAATTATTCAACGATCGTTCGATTTCCTCTCATTTCGTCATTGCAAAGGACGGTGTCCGTGTTTCGCGCACATTCTCAGGTAAATTGCATGGTACGTGTGATGAAACTTTTTAGTGATACTGTACTCGTTTCGAGCCGTGTACACATGCTGCATCTCGACGGAAACGAATTAGACGTAGGAAGCGTGTCAAAATTGACGATGCTGCACCCCATAAACACTAGAGAAATGGAAATATTAGCGAACAAGCGATATACTTGCTCATTGTATGAAAGAATTTTGTTTTAGATGTTTTACGGACAAATATTGAGATGCAACGGAACCTGCACAGATATGTACATTTAGTATGTATGAGTAGTTTGGTATGCAAAAGACATTTTTTAAAAGATTAGCTTTCAATTCTTTAATATTATTCACGATCTTCTTTTTTTTTAAGCGCACAAGACAAACACGAATGTAATTTCCATATCTGATTTATCTGTCTTAGAAACAAAACGCTGGTTTCAAAATGATTAAAGTGTCACTCTCGGATCAACTCTTTCGTTCGATATCACCGAATTTCCATTTCAATAGAGCGCATTGAATAAGAGTATCGAACATGGACAAGCAGATTGCGGACAAGCATTACAATACATATTGAAGATAAATTAAATTCTTTCAGAATATAATAAATTATTTAGAATATTTAAAATATTCTCTGAACGCCATATGCAATACATAGTCCGCAATCTGCGCACAGCGAGTCGAAACACCATACAAAGAATCAAAAATAGAACACTGAAACGTTGACACCGTTGCATGGAATGATGGGCCAGGAAATCTCGTTGAACCCTTTCGCATCCACGGACGAGGGATCCGATCGGCGACGGTCGACGAAGCTCGCCGATCAAATCGGGAAATGGTAAAGATTGATTCGCCGGGCATCCCGAGCAAAGAGAAAAAGTCCCCGGCCGGGCAGATGCGACGGGGTTGAATCGTGTTTTCCGGTCACGTGACCGCCATTGCGCTCCCGAGTCTTCCTCCTCGGCCATCGCCTTACACCTCATATACGTCAGCCATGATCGACGATCGACATTAATATACGAAAGGAAAGAAAGTGAGCGTACGCCGGTCGACGAAGGAAGCAAGAAAACGCGTCTCGCGGCATTGTTCCCCCCGTTCCGTCGCCGTTCTCACATTATCTTCAGTTCGAACTTACGTTGTTTTACACCTTTGCAGAGAAGAGACACGGCGTCTGAAGTTCGGGGAGGCGGAATCGTAGCGGTATCTCGCCTCCTCCGAATACAGACGTCTCGATCCGAGGCTTATCGATCAGAGACGAATTTAGCGGTGCCGATACTAGCCATTCTGGGACCCGGAGAGCTAATTACATTTATGACGACGAACCGCCCGCAAAACTCCGAAGACGCGAACGATTTAAAAGTCCGAGCACATTCGTAAGGCATTTTTTCAATGTTCTCGTCCTTCGTTCAGTCTGTTCTCTATTTTGATCTTATCGAGTTCCTTTTTTTGCTCTAACCGTTCAACGTTCGATTGATTTTCATGTACACTGTACGCATACGATGTGTACCGTTCTTTATATATTTTTTTTTATTTTTTAATCACTTTTGGATAACTCATAAGAGCTTACAAAGCCACTCGGGAGGGTGATTTTTTCAAGATGGAACGAAGGAAATCCGTTTCCGTTATCACGCACATGATTCACGACCACCGTCAAGTAGAACTTGGGTAAAATTTAACGGAGTTACTAACACAGCTGTCACTCTGGCATATTGTCACGGTAATCATTCTCATTTCCATGTACACGAAATCGCTTACATCGTCACGTTCCATTATGCTTCAGGACGGTCCAACGTACCGATATCGTTTGCGAACTATTCCGGATCGAATTCAACAATCACCATTTTCGTCGAAACGAGTTCTTATTTCGATATATTATTTTATATTTTTATATTGTCGCGTTTGGCTGCTCTATTTTCCAGTGTCTGCAAACGCAGCTAGCGGACAGCGGTATTACAAAAATTTGACAGGCTTGCAAGAAATAAAAATTCAAGGCAAATAAATTGTTTTTCTTAATAGTTTTGAAGAGTTCAGAATAATATTATTAAAGTATCCATTTGCTTTCACGATTTTATATTATAATAATTATAATGGTCTGTAGTTTTAGTTACGGTCGATTAGTGTGTAACAATTTCTAATAAAACCGTTGACAATCTATTAAAGCACATTGTTAACTAAATCATAGTTTCTTCAAAATATTGCTATATAAACAATCAAGTTATCAATTAACGTTTTCACTAGTCAGCAATAACGATACATTACTGTCAAATTTCAACGAACAAGTCAAATACAAAAATCAGTGTAGTAAGTAATAATTTATTTTGTAATAATTTAATTGAATTATTAACGAAGACATCTCCTAAAGAGAGAACACATTTTACACTTTCCTTCAATTAATAACGGTTCTAATAGAAAGATCGAGTAGTGAGAAGTATTCAAGCTATTCCCACAGCTAAGAGCAATTCTAATAATTACTAACTACCTTGAGCAGCTAGACGCAACAAATAACAATGAAACATCAAATCCTCAAGTAAAATTAGCTTCTCAATTAATTAAAAATGTCTAAATTAAAAACGATAGAAAGTGAAATCGACATTATCTACAAAGAAGGCCGTAGCTTAACAAACATCTCCGGTCAGTCCATCGAATTGCAAACGATAGTAACTTGGTACGAGGACCGCGAGCACGACCCGACCCACCCGAGCCCCGATAACCCTGACAATCCTTGGTATTACCGACTGTCGCAGAGTCCGCTAGGAGCGTGATGGACGTGCAGGGTGCCACGGAGGACCGTGGCTCGCACTACGCGGGTGAGCTGGTCAGACGGAAGAGCGAGGGCAGCGACACGATCCCCTCGAAGATGTCGTCGATGCAGTCGAGGGGCGGGCCGTTGCGTTCGCGACGGGTCTCGTTCGACAACACGCAGGAGGCGAACGGGCTGGTGGCTGGGAACGCGGCGGAGAAGATGGTCCGTTGCCGGAACAACAAGTGCAGCAACACGGCGACGTTGGCCGAGGCGAGGAAGACGTACAAGAGCTGCCACAACTGCACCTGCCTCTACTGCTCGAGGGAGTGCAGGAAGGCCCACTGGCAGCGTCACCGGCGTACCTGCCTGCACTCGCGGGCGGGCAGCCTGTGCAAGCAGGTGCTGTCCTCGGCGAAGGAGGACCCGATCACGCTGAAGCACATCTCGGCGCTGGCGAAGCGTGGCCACTCGTCGCACGGCCGCGGCGCCGTCAAGTGTTTCTTCTCGAGCCCGGAGGCCGCGGAGAAGTTCATCGCGAACGGCTTCGTGGACCTGGGCAAGCCGACGTACATCCGATGGTCGGACCTGCTGGCCAGCGAGATGGGCGCTGACCTGTACGCCGAGGTGATCAGACTGTGCAAGTCGTACAACCCGGACACCAGGCTGGTGCTCTACGTGGCCGTATGCGTGGTCAGCGAGGTGCCTACCAGCGGAGCCGTGAAATGGGAGCGGCAGCTGGTGTCCAGATGCGCGAAGATCCACCTGGACTCCGCCAGCAGACACCACACGTCCTCGTCGTCCGCCTCGCCGCAGGGCAGGCAGCAGTCCACCTCCCCTTGCAACATCACCAGGGAGATGGAGTCGCCGGAGATGCTGGTGCTGACCTCCATGCCCGGCAACGACGGCCAGAACACGCCGCAGAGGATCCGCGAGATCAGCTTCACCAACATCCAGAAGCAGCTGAAGCTCCGCGGTGTGTCACTCCGCAGGCATTTCCCGCAGGTGTACAAGAAGCTGCGCGCCTACGTGGACGGCACCGTGGACAAGTTCGCGGCGGTCACCATCTACCCGCGGGACCAGGCGTCCGGCAAGAGCTTCATGTGCATCATCATGCTGGACGTGGAGCCCGAGCGTCTTCAGCTGCTACCGACAGACTCGTCCAGGGTCCGGACGGTCGACATCAGCGTCGAGCAGGAATGAACGCTGAAACTAGAGACGCGCCGCTTGAACGATTTTTTACTATATTTAGTAAGATTTTGCTGGTCCGGGTTTAATAAATCGTGTGGCGATGATAAGTGTTTTTCGAGGGGAGGTCATTTTTGCGGTATTGGTCTGCCGGCGCGTGTAGTCTGTGGGCGAATCAGCTGAAGAGGGACGAAGTTTCGACGAGCAGATCGGATCGACGAGGCCCGTTCAACGATCTACATGTCCACGGTGTGTACGACGTGGACCAACGAAGAAAACGTCCGCGGTACAGCCAGACACTCTCTGTCCGTGGCCGAAGTCTCTGTCTCTCTATTTCTCGCCTTCGATCGAACCGGGATAGCTCTGATCGTGTACTTATAGTTTCGCGGCGAGCTTGTACACGTTAGCTAGTACGCGGCCGATCGACTGTCGGTCCACGTGGGCACTCGGCGAACCAGCATCCCGGCGTCTATCCATTTCGTTCGTAGACCTTGCCCGCGGACCTTAGAGTACTCCTCCGATTGCTTGAATAGATCAAAAGGAAAATTCCTCGATTTGGTTGTTGCTCTATCAGATGTTTATTAATTACCACGGTCGTCGAGGCTGTAGAATGGGGCAGCGGTTCCTCGTTTTAATCCTCAAAGAACGTTTCATTCTCTTCTGCTCTCTGTTTTTCCGCGATTTCAACCCCTTGCGTTGATTATCGTCACACTTCGTTTTTTAACCACTCGTTGCATATTTCTAGTAATAACTTGTTAAATACGTTCTGGTTGTTTCATTCTTTGAAATCAGAATATATGTAAATATATAAATATATATTATTTCTTTTTCTTTATAGAAAATTATTGCTATTGAATTGCTTCGAATCATTGTTGCTATGTAGATAATTGTACGGCAACGGGTTAAGCGTCCATTTTAGAACTAGACAACTTTGGTTATCCTATGTCTCAATTTACCTTTAATCCTAATTTTTATGGTTTATGTTTATATTTAGTAGTTGTAAAATTCGATTCGTTCGTTCGTCAGATATCCGGAAGATTTATTTCTGGAAAAAGTAAACATCGTTAACAAGTGACGCATTCGAATGGTAGACTGGTTAGATTTTCATGCATTTATTCTGAAAAGCATTTTTGTCGTCTCTGATATCGTTTATAATTATTTTATTCATACGGATCTGTTCTTACCTCCTAGTCACCGTGTTGGGTAATTTAAGACAATTGCACCCGAAATGATCGTTCTTTGAGAAATTCCAACGTCAACGTGAAAAGATTTTCTTGATCGCTCGTAGAAACGTTTCACCTCTTCATCTTCGGCGTTTCTCGCACAGTTTGTTCGTGCATTCGTTTTCTTTTTTTTTTTTTTCAAAGACGCAAAATCGATCCTTGCATGGAGGCAACCGCTGGCCGTGTGAAACGAATCAAACGCTCAGAACTCGACCGATCGTTTTCGAAAGTAACAATGAATAAGTATCTTGTTGTCCTTTCGTTCGGTTTAACGTAGTTACGGTTGTATATTTTGAATTTTATCGTATAATATTTGTATATGCACGTATATACAAATATTATACATATACATATTATATATACATATATATTATATACATAATATATAAAGATGAAAAGTCTCTAAGGCGTCGTCAGATCGGCTCGATCGCGAGTGTTCTAGAGATCTATTGTAGTAGATATCGAGTCCGTCTGACGACGCCGACGAAATGAACAGGAAAAGCGTGAATCGCGACGGCGGTTCCCGGCGGTTCCCGGGAACCTCGTCGTTGCAAAACAATGAACAAAAATAACAAAAAAAAAAATACAAGAGGAACGGATACCAGATACCCGAAAACCCGAGAACAGATTTTTGGTCTGTAAACCCCGAACCTAGCGCCCAGGTGTCTCCGAAAGTAGAGTTTCTACCGAATAATCGTCGAGCTCAAATCCAATTAAACTATTGTTTTCACAGACGCGATCTTTGTGCCAAAGCGTAGACCGTATATTGTACTCCTCGGCGTCAAGAAAGTAATCTTGCGCGTATCGCGACAGGAGGAAGCGAATTTTTCTATATAGGAAACACTTCGAATATCTGATCTCGTGGACTAACCTCGTGGCTCGGAGAACCTCTCCATTGTAACACTCTTTTTATCGTGATCGAAATCTTTCTCTCTCTCTCTCTCTTTCCTCTCTGTTCTTTCAGAGATTTTATTGTTAACACGTTACGGTCCGTGCATGCGTGCAATCGTGCATTCTGGCGAACTTTTAGCGACCCTTTGTCACTATTTCGGCATGTATCCAGAAAAAAACGAGAGCTTTTTTAATCTAATAAAAATAAAAGATCTTTTTCAACGATTGTTAGCTGTTCGAAGATCGATGCGAATCTATTGCTAGTCCTCATAGGACGAATGTTAATGTAGACATATAACTGGACTACGGATCTTTATGCAATATCTTTTGCCTCGCTTGGAATTAACAAGAGTTGTATAAGAATTTATCTGTTGTTTCGATAGCTTTAATAAATTGAAAATAATGCAAGAATAGTCTTGAATTGTTTTGGTGCTTTCTCTGCTTTATAGTTCGTTTACACTAATTTTTTTACTGTAAACGCATAAAATCCGCAGTCTAGTAATGACAGGATTGCGTATCCTTATGACAGATGTTGTAAAAGTATAATTAAATTGTTTTTCATTTGTCTCATCAGTAAGGGCTTCGATAGATATTATTTCAAGAAAATATTTTTATTTTCAAGAAGAATCCGCAAAAGATTAACAAAGATGGAAAATAATTTGTGGTTGTATACTTTTGTTTAATAGTAATTGTAAGCGCCCTAATTTGAGAGAACATTTTGTTAATGTATTAGGATAAATCCTACCAGTTGGTGAAATATTAAAACAGTATTAAGCAATGACTGTTTGAATTCTGAGGTGTTTTTAATGGTACGTCATCGTATAATAAAATTAGGCTCTCGTTCGGATACATGCCGAAATACTGCGCTTTATTATACGATCGTGCGAGAAGATTAAATCGATGATTATAAAATATTGTATGTGTATAAAACAATGTAAAGATAATTGTTCGTTAATTGTTATAGCCGGCGACTAGATTAGGTTGAAACTGTTTAAAATGATTTGAAGTATCGCGTGCTCGCTGAGGAAGTTCCTTTTAGAATCAATGGCGGATCGTAATGTGTTCAGGTTTGAGAAGTCGACGGATCATTGAACAGTCTGCGGAATCGATAAAAATCTAATTCGCTTGGAATTTTCGGGACTAATGAATTATCTGCCACGCGTTTCAGCATACCACCATCTTTCCTTAAACGAGGATCTTTAAACAAATTCTAAATGTTAAAGCGTCATTATGATTTGCACCTAAAATATCTCTTACATACTTTTGAATAATTTCTCCAATTTGAAAGATAGAAAATTATAGAAGTATGGTATATATTATTAACATTACAAAATATATGAACAAAATATATTCACCCTTTACAGAGATTCGTAAGTCAGAAAAAAAGTCTTGTTTTCACCTACGTTAATATTTATGCGCTCTCGAAGCTCGTGAAAAGTTAATTAAGAGAGATTTTAAACTCTCGTGCTTTCCTAGACTCATTGATTCCCTTTCAAGAATTATTAAAACTAAATATCGTAACATAGTCTCGTCAGATACGAACGCGAAAGGCTGACTTAATCGGGACGAAGAACGATAGTGCCAATCAAAAAGAGAAACTGTGACGAACCACAATCGCTCAAGAAGAAATCCTACTCGCGGTGTCGTATTGAATATATCTCAATTAAAGAATTTTTTACTATTAAAATCGATCGAAACTCGTTGCGTAGTTACTGTTAGGCTTTAAATGCAACAATGCTGCTTCGCGCCGGCATCTCGGCCGAGAAGGAACACTGCGGAGTAGACTCTAGTGCCAACGATAGTGATTTTTTACACTTCATTCCGTCGACGTCGTTTATTGATCGTGTTAGATTAATCAAAGTACGAGTTAATCAAAATGAACGTCAAATGAAAAAAAGAAAAAAGGAAATTAATAGACTGCTGACGGGAATACTAAACGTTTTCGAAGCAATGTTCCGAGACGAAGGATCGTTTATAAATTATTAAGCAGCTGTTGTTATCGTTTGAAACATTTTAAAGGAACGTTCTCTAGAAGACGATTAATTTGACTTCACAGCATTTATTCAATGTGGCGGACTCCCCTTGATTAAAGGATAGACTATTTAGGGCACAGAATGATCTCAAGACTACTGCCTTTATTGACAATAGGTCTAGCATTCTCTAATTTAAAAGGAAACTGATTAACGTATTAAACAGTTAACGCGTTGAAGTCTGATTTGTCTTTAGGTTAATCTAGAAGCGTTCGTACCGTATCGATGAATCGTTCCAGCGCCGGACACGATTTTGAAACGCCGAAGACGAGTGGACCGCGTTCACCGATCTTCAGTATTTAATATGAATTTGACACTATCTCGTCACATTACTGTTCTCCGATCCCTCGACCGAGACTTTGATTTCGTATTCCGCGGTCGACTGCGTAATAATTACGACTTTTAACTAGCAACTGGCGATGTAGTATAATTTTTTAAATAGCGACCACGTTCGAAACGTGCGACCGTAAACCGACGAGATGTGTACGGTACTGCGTCTTTACGATCCCATCAATTAGAATTCGAAGACGATAAGTGATATATGATCAGTGTTTTTACCGAACTATCAGCGATGATGTAACAGTTTGATTCCTCGAAACAGTGTTTTGTATCGTTCGAACGAGTTTCAATTTTAGATATATTTGCTACAAACTGATGAGAATATAAATATATATATATACAAACATTGATCGTTATAGATCGTCGCTAGAGAACTGGTGACGAAGCAGAAATTCGTTCAGGTTCAAAACGAAAAAATTCATTGGAACACGTTTTACTGTATTCTAGAAATCTGGTTAGACAGTTTACTGTACTGAATTTTAGAGCATCGTTTACACAGGCCTGGCTGACTTCTTTCGGCCGCGAGCCAAAAGCTCCCAACCCCCCTCTCTCTCTCTCTCCCTGCTACTTCTTCGTGTACATTGCTACACGTGAAATGGGTAGCTCGGAGTGGAGCACAGAGAAACAATGTCATATCGTTACATCGCCGCGCCGCGAGCTATGGCGTCGCGCGAGTGTGAGCGACATCCGAGGGGCGAGTTGCAGGACGCGTGAGAAAGGGTATAGAGGCACACGTGGGCACGCGAGCCGTCAGCTACCCAGGCCTGGTGTTACGTCATAGTTGCATAAAATTCCGCGATCCGTGTCCGTAGTCGACGAGAGCTCCTGTCTTTATCATGCCACGAACGTTAGTCCACCAAATTGTCGATAGTTCCTTTTACCTAACCGTGTTGCGACGAGAACGCGATTATTTCGACGATCCTTCTAACGTGTTTCTAAAAATCATTTAATATAGTGTCTTACGGAAAGCGAAAGGGAAGACGTGCGACAAATTGTTGCTCGTTCGGCTCCTCGCGCGGGGCTCGGCTCTATGTTCCCAGATAAACGATGACGTAACGAGAGAACGGAACGACTCGAACGACGAGATGATGTACGTCGACGATGAAAATGATGTTCGGTGACGCATAGGCGAAGTAACCTTGAATCGCGGATCGATATGAATATTTCTATATTGCCCTTTCCAACTTAGATATGGTGTACGTGATCGCCGATGATCGACGAAGTCCAGGACAAGCGGTCTCGATCGTTTCAATTTCTTTGCCTTTCGCAAAAGAATGAACGGCGCGCGGAAGCATGCCTCGATCTTGATTATTAAAAAAGAGAGAAAGATCGAGAGACGATAGGAAAAAAGAAGAAGTAAGAAAAAGATCAATCGTAAACGCTGTTACAGCCAAGTATATGTAGCGACACGACGAACAGATTCACGGGATTTCTTTTTATCAGGATCGATTTCTTGTTGTCTGCGATCGGCTGCTCGATCAGGGGAGCAACATTTAGCCCGGCGTGTAGTCACTCTGAAGAAAAACCTAACGTTAATTCGGTTCAACGTCTATTTATTGGTGCTACGAATGTGCTACCATTGTTTTCGCATCTGTGTATTGTCTCAATTTTTCAAAATAAAATGTTGATTTTATTACACCTGCCTGATGTTCTCTGTCCTGTAGGATTTTGTAACTGGTACCGTCGAAGGAGATACACTGTAAATGCATACGATACTGTATTGTATGGAAATATACTATAGTCTATTACAAAAGGTTGGCTTGTTTTTCATGACTAGAATCTCTTGCATTCTCTCCAGTTGTAAAACGGAGCTGTAACGACGAAGCCGTGGTACAGTCATCGAAGAAACATCGCTTTTTGTCGGCTTCTCTGACTGATCCTATCTGTTTTATTCGGTAACAAATTAAATAGTAAATTGGCCAAGAGGATGCTAGAGGTTTTTTAGAGGTTTTCAGATTCCTTATTTTCAGATTATTGCTACATATGTTAGACGAAAATTATTGTATACATTATTGTGTATAACCTTGTTGCCCCAACGGTCAGATGGGTGCATCTGCGATTTGCAATAGCGTTGTGAAATAATCAAGTATCGCTTCAGTAAATTTTAAGTAGAGATTAAAATTAGCGTAAAATTAGACGCAGTCGCAATTTTTATTAACTTCGGTATCAATTGTTTAGAGTTTAAAGCGTAGCGTTACGAGTAAAACAGCCGCGATTTCAATTTTGATTGATGCGCACTGTAGCTTTAAACATGGCATTGCGGTACAGCGCCAAAGAACATAGTGAGAAAATACTCAAATTGTTAGCCATATTTATCGACAAATGTTAAATGTGGAAATTCAGCTGGCTGCGCTAACACTAAAGCAAGCAAAGAACTTTGATTTTATTTTATATTGGTACAGATTGTGTAATATATTAGACTTTAATACATTATGTGTTAAGTTTACTTCTACACCTCGACTGTGCTAAAAGGGTTAATAGTTCAAATTTTTTATCACAGATGGCGCAACCAGTATATACTAAGAAAAATTCTACTCTGTCGGTTAAGTTATCTAACAGTTCAAGTGTTTTCCTTTGTTTGGATTTCCATTCATTTCCTAGATATTCTACTAGTTAATATGACAACTGTTGCTTCAAGATATTCTATACAGCTATATTTAAAGTTCTCATGAATTGTAATAAATAAAAAACTAGCTGCAATAATTTATTTCATGTTTCAGAAGGGATGGAATAATATTGTGGAATGTTATTTACTATCTTTATGTGTCTTTATAATTATATACTAATATACAAATTTTTAGATTAATACGGAATGTCTAATATCCTAATTCTATCTAATAATAATAATGTTTCTTTCATTATATTCTATATACTGTAATATTGATATACTATAATTCTATGTATGTTCTATATAAAATATGCTCATTCTAAGGTGTAGAAAAGATGAATAAATACAATTTAAGATTTTTTTAATAAAAAGGAAGGAGACCCTGGGCTTATAAAGATCCCAAAATTAATTTATCTTTGACGAAGGGGTTGGTCCTAGAAATTGGAACGAAACGATTATTATAAAGCCTTCATTTTATTCAGAAAATACACGTGACGTTATTCTCGGCGCGCGTTCTCCAAAGAAACGATAGCATTACAGAAAACGGGGGACCATTTACACCCACCCCTGTTCCGCTTAATAGCCCTCGTCCGAGCAAGTGATAGTATAATCACCATACTTCTTCTTCAGCACTCCTACGGACACCTCGTGGTCCGCTTTGCCGAAGCCCTGGAAATGAACGATTATCAGAAACTAATCGACAAAATTAGAACTGAAATCGCGTCGCAAAGCAGAGACTCGAACGATTTTTCGACACCACCGTAGGATACTAATCGCTCGGATCCGTGAACCCGCCGATGTGTATGGACGATTACCGAAAGTTTACCCGGCAAACACAATTTCGCGAGGAGATCCGAGCCCATCACGCCGCCACCCTCCAATTCCTATCTAATTTCGATCCGCCCCGGACTTTTCCGCCCCGTCTGTCGGCCGATCGATATTTTATCAGCATCGGGGGCCCACGCGCCGTAAGACTTTTTTCAAGCCCGGCCGTTTTCAAGTTTAATTGGCGACCGAGTGGCAAGTTCCGCCCCGTGCCAGACGATATTTAATCATTCAAATCCCGCGGGAGAACGGCCGACGATGATTACTTCGAACAACGCCGCAACGACGAACGAGATCCGCCAATTAATAATGTCGCGACGCGTCGCCGCGCTCGTTCATTACCGAACGCAAACGAATACTGGCCTGACGAAACAATTGATAATGGTTCCATTACGATACCGGCCGTGCCGGACCTAAAACGAAACGTATCGAAGCTCCGCGGAACTGTTTTTTAACTTTTTCATTGTTCGCACAACGGACGATCGATTTTACCAATTTCGTCGATCCCATCGTTTCTCCACGCTTGCGTCCTCGACCTTCTGACCACCCTTTCACATTTACGTTGAAATGGTCGATAAATCGAATTGTTATTTAACACTTTAACACAGCAATTTTATGCTTATTTTCATATAGTTTCCAATATGCAAATTCTTATTTTAAGAAATCTTATTTTATTAGAGGGGAGAGTTACCTTAAAACTTCTTTCATGTTTTTCGGTACGTCCGATTCACTTTAAATTTGACGCAGACATTCTGCATAGAGTATTCTATAATATTGTTGTAAAAATGTTTAATCTTTTATATTATAAATATATATTTATATATAAATATTTTGACCGGTTAAAATACCCCAAAAGGTCAATTTAGAATATATTGCAGTGTGAAGGGTTAATGACCGAAAACGCATCTACGATTTATTATACAATCGTATAACAAGATTGTGATCGTTCTTTCGAAACACCCGGTACGCGAAGGGCAACGCATTCGTCGACTAAGCGATGATTCCAAGTGCAAACATCGAGAGGTCTCGACGATCCAAGATTCTCGCGGTGTTTGCTCGACACCCGTGGAATCCCGTGCAACACACTCCTGACACTTGCTAACGGAGGTGTCGCGAGACTACCAAAGCCGATAATCGATCCGATCGACCAGGCTAATTAGCAGACGATTAATTATTCCGCGATTCACCTGAGAATATCCGTAGACTTTGATGGTCTTAGCGTCGGGGTCGTGCTCGATTCTTCCGCCACCCACGCAGTTTGGCTTCAACGAGCTGTACGGTTCCAGCTGCTTGCAGGTCTCCTCGAAGATGTCCGCTGAAACAAATAAAGAAACCAGACTTCACCTTTGACCGGAGCGTTCAATTTACTTTTGCCCGTGGCAACTGTCCGCGACGAAATATAAATAAATCTGACGATGACAAAATTGGTTCATTACGTTTAATTTTGTTATATTTAGTTCTGTTGTATTTAATTCTGTTATATTTAGTTTTGTTAAATTTAATTTTATTATATGTAGTTCTATTATATTTAATTTTATTATACTTAGTTCTATTATATTTAATTTTATTATACTTAGTTCTGTTATGTTTAATCAGTTTATTTTATTATATAACTAAGTGTATTCTACACGCACATGCAATCGAACCTCGTGATTCGTACGAACAGTTTCTGAAGTATGAATAAAATTGACGATATAAAAATAATTCTATCATATTTAATTTCATTTAGTATCATTATTTTATTTTATCATATAATTAATTTATACAACTATTTTTAGGAGTGTTTCAAAGTTGCTCCTCGAACATTAAGGGTTGAATAAAAGAGAAATAGAAAAATGATCGAAGAATCGGCTTTAGACGTAAAGAATATCGAAAATCAGAGAAACCAGCGTTGCTAATTGTTTGCAGAATTAATTTTAACAAACCTAGAACTTTGTTGGGATATGCTTTGCAGCTTCCACTACATGTCGCAGGATCAACTCACCGCTCCGAAAGGTTAAGAGTGCGACATGTTTGTACCGTCGCAAAGGTACGCGTCCGCCGAATTCGGCTGCCAAAGGTACGCGTCACCTAATCAACGCGTGGCCCTGACATACTTTGGGGTTGTCTGGATTATTATCGGCTGCGAACCGTCGCGCGATAATCGGACTGGGATCAAGCGGCACGGATGAAAAAGCACCCAGCAAAATTCTAGTGGATCGTACGACCTGATAGCTAAATGATCGAAGGGGTTGTTTCGCGCGAACATTTCCAACGAGCCGCGAGCCTCTCAATTCGCGGCAACTCGCTGTAATCAACTGGGGATTGCTGTAATTAATCGGCGGATTTTTATCTTGCGCTTGTTGTGAGGTTTCTACGGATTATCGCGTCTGAAGGAGACAAATCGATCGGATTCAGTGAAACGTTCTGGATATTATATATATATATATATATGTATACCTGTACGCAGTTTTATATAGATGTTTTCGTTAAATGTGTTGAGTTCAAAGAGGCTTCTTTTAAAAAATACTTTCCTGATCGTTTCTACACTGATTTAAGAAATACCAAATTTTATATTAAAATCGGTTTTATTTATTTATGTTTGTTCGAAGTTAAAATATTAATCGTAATTGTCACGAAGAATAGTAAAAGAAAATTAATACAACTTGACTCTGTGCAAAATAAAGATTCTCCACTTCGATAGGAACATGAGGGGGCTAATTAAAATGTTTGTTACGGTCTTGATGTTACTAATAAATTGATAATAATATTTTTCTTTTTCTCTCACTCACTTTTGTCATAAATCCACTATTAACTCTCGATTGAATTAATTTTGAATGTCGAATTTCCAATATTTCTTTAAAGAAGATACACGACACGAAGATTTACCAATCGGAAAATTATCCTCGATGAATATTTATTCAAAAGGAACACATTCGAGCTCTGATTTGAAGATGGAGTTGGAAAGACCGAGTTTCTCAGAGGACCGGATTGTTTCAGGATCGTTTCCCGTGTGGGAGGATATCGGCAGAGGGCGGAGAATAAATTTAGGTGGGACGAGGGGTCCGTCGCTAAAGGTTACGAAAGAGTCAAAGTCGGGACCGGCCTTACGGCGGGATTAAAAAGTTTACGCGCGAGTCTGGGGCGGAGACGAGCTCGCCGGAAGTTGAAGCGAGGGCGCGGAGCCGGCGCCGAGGAATCGAAGAGGAAACGGACGCGGAGAGCCCGAAGATCGAGCCCGATTCCCGGTAACGCCCCGCATTTCCCAGTGGCGTCGCCGTAAAAAGTAATCTCGCGGACGGCGAAATTGTCCGTGAACCTTGAAGCGTTCCTCGCGTCTCGCGACCCCGCATGGGAAGCGCTCGCGATCCGAACACGCTCGCGAATTATCCCAGACTTTCGAGGAACCTCGAAACGATTCGCTCGATCCTTTTCCACCGATTGTTCGGCGGATTTTCGGGAAACGAGCGCCGCTGAACGGTCTGCGCGAGATTCGCCTCGGTTACCGGTCTCGAGAACGTGGTCTCGATGTTATTCGCACCGGCGGACCAATCTGTGCTCTTTCGTGCAGGCGTTCACGCCTGTAATTGAGATCCATTTGGTTTCAGCGCCAAGGTACCGAGCTGCGAAAGCGACGAGAAATACGCTACCGTAACCGTCGACGGCTGACATGGACGATTTCCCGTAGCACCTTTAACGCCATAATTCACATGCATACAAAGATCGTCGTACGCGACAAGAGGATGTCACCAAGTCAACGGAGGCACCGATTGGTACTATGCAGCAGTAGGCAAAAACCAATCAGTGCCCTTCTTACATACCGAACTGCAAGTTCTCGCGGAACCCCCAAAAAGGCAGAAGCGCGCCCCCCACCCAACCACCCCCCGGACGGATCATAGTTCGACGACGATCGAGTCGAACGATTCGTCGACGCTTCAACGACAATTTGTAAACAGTCGACAACCAGTCGACACCAGTTCGATGCCAACGGTCGAGATATACACAAGTCGAGGTTGAAATTCGTTCGTTCAAGGTCTCCAGCAGTCGGGACGTAATTCTACCTCCCGCAGTCGAGGAAACAACAACGTATTACGCGCAACCACCGCTCTACCATTTCAGTTCGTTGCGCAATATTAATTTGGCGGGTAATATATCGTCGACACCGGCATCACGCGTCCTCCAACGGTTCAATCGGGGCCTTACAACACCGGAAGGCTGGAGATACCACCCACGTGTCGATACCGTAGTGCTCGCATCGCAATTCATGGTCCATCGAGCCGGATTCAGTGATCTGTGTAGTGAGAACAGTGCGCGTACTTAAACATAATATCGATCCCGAAGAAGATTCGACTGCATCAGGAGTGCAGCATCTTCATCGGATCAGCAGAGTCGATAGTGTCCCGAGCACTAGTCTGGAGCGTCAGGTCCGCCGATCCAAGCTGATTTTCAATCATGAGCAACACGCAGTCCAACCGAGGAACAACCCCTACGAGTTGCAGCCAAGGCCAACACGCAGTCTCGAGACATCGCGCAGGTGCCGAGATCCAGTCAAGGTAGGCCTGTTACTGAACTGTCAATCGCGTTCCTTATTTCTAACCGTCTCCTGCTCCTATTACCGCGCATCCGCGATTCATAACACAATGGCAAACGATAACGTCAATGAACAATTGAAACGCGTTAAAAATCGGAAACCGTTTCTCAAATTATTTATGCACAATCTGCGCAGAATCGTCGTACGAGTCAACGTTCGATCAACAGGCGAAACGGTTCAATAGTGCAAATATCAGGCTACCTACTCCCCCTATTAGTCATACATCATCTGCCGGATGAATCGCAGTAGACCACCGTCTGCAGCGCAATTAGCAGTCAAAGTTCACCGCGCCACGACGACGATCTCTGACTCGCGGAAGCAATTACCGGCGCAATTCGCGTCCCGGAACACCTGCCGCCCCCCCTTCGATCATCGATCGCGTCCCGCGCGATGTTTGATCGGTCCGCGCGTTGTGCCGCGATTACGTAATCGGCCGCGGGCAATTTACTCAGCCATCGTTGACAATCGACCAGCTGAGACAGGGGAGCATCTTCTGCTGGAAGGATATCATCCCCTTCGCGAGGGCGGTTTCGTCGCCGTCGACCGGCCCCTAATTATTTCTGCCAGCGATAAGAAAGAGGGCTCCCTCGATCCCCTCTTATCCGGATCGGTCGCGTTATCGGGAGCCAACCTAACCGCGGCCCGAGCCTCGGCTAATGCTCGCGAACTTTCACCGGCAGCCGTTCTCGAAGAAAAGAGTCGACGGCGGTGAAGAAAGGTCGAGGCGATGCTTCGACTGCAACGCATTAATTGCAACGAAGTCGTTAAAAGTTTCTCCGTTGTTATTCGAGCTTTCTAAGAGCTATTAGTCCGATCCCTTTGAGGGTTCCTCGACGTGGAAGATTAGATTATACATCGAAGGCTCTCGTTGCGTAATCGAGTGATGCAAGTTCGATGCTGCGTCGTCGTCGTCGTCGAGCTATCGGCTCATTTCTTCGAGCTGTTTACGAAATCGATTTAATTCCGATCACAAGTTTCGCGACAGCTTAACACTTTACTGTCCGCACTTGAAAATTTGTTCGCCTGGCACTCGCAATACTAATTCAGATTACTTCGCATGTCGTCGGCTTTTTTTAAGATTATCGGAAGATTATAAATTGTCAAGTTTTACTAATCTCATCGTTCTCGTGAGTTTTCAATCCTGTCTCCTTATTTTCACGAAATTTAGAAAATATACATATGTAAATTAATGTCAAATTGGTTTGATCTTTACCGTATACGACAACCTGTGAATCGCTTGTCTTGGTAACCAATAATTGAATATCTATTGTAAAATATATATGTATATATATATATATTATAAAAATTTCTCCGATCAGTCATTAAACGATTTAATTTAAACTGGGGAGATTTTCCCATTTGATTAGCCAAGGTTTAATCCTAATATTATACAATTTTATTTTAGATATTTAGATGTACTTTTCAGTCTTTACAGGGTAGAATGAAAAATAACATAATTTTCTGGATAAAAAATAAAGGCGGCCTTTTGAAGAGAAGTATGAAAAATAGCCAGACGAAAGGAATTTGTCTTTCTATGCTATTGCAACGTCTATATCATTTAAATCATATTTAAATTAAATTAAGCCACAAATATTTTTGGTGTCATTAAAAAATGGAGATAGGAGCTATTTATTTTGAATTGACCGTGTGTCGCTTTTTGTTGCTGACTGCAATGGCACGTGTGTCATTCATTTAATAACTACTATTATTCTAAAAGTAATTGTAAATTTAAGAAGACACATTTAAGCAGCGTGACACATTAGTATTGTATACGCATGTTTTATTTATATGTTTTTGAAACGCAAAACCTTAAATAACTCTATTTTGATAGAAATGGACTTAGGTTAATTTCAGAATTGATGGTTTAAAAGGTGGCCGGCTTCAGCAAAGACACCTTATATAACAATAATATTTTTCTTTAGTAAAATTGGCTCGTAAATTTAATATCAAAAGAAATTACCGTGTAACAAATTATTATGTAACCAATTACTATGTAACAAATTACTATGTACCAAATTACTAAGTATGAAATTACATAGCCTGCATCGAGAGTCTAGTTTGCTCAAAGACCCAGCGATCGTATGGATCAGTAGGATCCATCGACAGATCCTTCTCTCGGTAGAGCCAAGTTTCAAGAAATAGAGTTCCCTCGGCACATTCAGTGACACGAGAAACGAAAAATCTATACAGAAGAGCCCCTAGCCGGCTCGACCCTCGGTTCCTAAAATAAAATAACCCCTGCTCTCTCTCTCTCTCTCTCTCTCCCTCCCTCTTTCGCTCTCTTTCTCTCTAATAATCGTGCGCGATAGGAGAAAGGTGAGAGAAGATTCGAGCGTCGATTTCCTCTAAGAAACGGAGACGCGAGGCGGTCTCGAAAGGGCTGCTGTGTTTCGTTGATTCTTTCTCCATTAAGCGCGATCAATCGCGTCGTTCAATTTACGCGCGCGGCATTCGCCAGGCCTGCTGCTAATTAGAAATGGATCCCACGGCGCGCCGCGGCGTTCACGTCGAACCGCCGTCGCGTCTTAATTTCCGGAACCCGAGAGAGAGGGAGAGAGAGAGGGAGAGAGAAAGAGAGCGAGAGAGAGAGAGAGAGGACAGTTATGTTTCCCGCCTCAAGGACGCTTCGGGCTTTGTAATCCGCCGTTGCGATCCCGAACTCGCCGGCCCGCGCCCCCGGTCCCGGGGGTAATGAACTTGAGGACAATGATTATGCCGCCCTAATTAACATCCCCCCTGATCCGGCCGGGCCCGCCGCTCCCGCCGATAATTGGTGCACGCGTTCGTCGACCAAAGTCGACCGAGGCGCAGCGTGATCCGATTGCCTTTGCTTGTCTCCCTCGAAAGTCCTTTCAACCGCCCACGACTCGCTTCGCCGAACTTATTATCGCGGTCGTTAATCCGCTTTCCGAACGGTGAACCTGCCGTCGATCAACTGTACTCTTTATTCGTGACTATTACCGCGATTAACCAGTCGGCTGTGTTTGACGAGTATACGTCGGGAAAAATAGCATTGGGTAATCACGAGTACACTCGTCATGCAGAAATGGCGGTCTTCAGCGTCATAACGAGTATACTCGTCATAGAGAGATAGCAATCTCTTGTATCATAACGAGTAGCAATTTTCAAACAATTATAAGTGCAACAAATATAATCTTTGTTGAATATATTCCATTCGAAATGCTAGTAACGAGCCTGACATTAGCTTGGGAAAAAAGAAATCCATTATTTTTTTCGGTAGACGGCTGTAGTGATCGACATCTGTTAAAGTATCGATACAACAATTTCAGATTTATGCTCGTTGGAAAGGTGACATTTCGCACTACAAAAATTCTTTCTGTATTTTTGTTTCGTCCGTTCAGTTGCGAGCTGCAGGGTGTTAAAACTGGAATTCGGCATAGAGAAACTTTATTCGTCAGAAAATTTTCGATGCGTTCACCATATAGTCCAGAGACCTGGCACCAAGCGATTACCATGTTTATCTTGCATTGCAAAACTTCCTTGGTAATAAGAAATTGGCATCGAGAGAAGATTGTGCGATTACAAGAGTTTTTCGCTAATAGGAGCCAAGACTTCTACGAGAGAGGCATTATGAAGGTACCTTTAAAATGGCCCTTTAAAACACCTTTCCAAATTTTAGAACAAAACGGTGCATAATTTGACCTAAATCGGACAATCGGAAACATGTTAAATAAAGTCGTAAAGTTCACGTAAAAATAATGGATTCCTTTTTCCTCAACCTAATACATTGTTTCGAGACGAAGTTCCGAAACCAAATTCCGCGCGAAACAAATTGAAAGATATCCAAGACAGCGGCGTAGGAAAATTGGTTGTCCTCTAGAAGCGGGCCACAGATTTGACAAATTGTTCAAGAGCGTGGAGAACGAGTTCGGACGACGCAAACGTACCGGAGATTCTCGCGCTCGCGGAATACGGAATCGCGTCCCGAAGGATCCGCACGGTGCACGACGATGAGAGTGCACCGATCCCCTAGGGATCCGCGTCTTTGTCTCGCGGATCTGTGGGCGGCGGCCGCGTACGTCGCGCGATCTGTAACGGCGCGTGCTAGAACGCGGCACGCATTGTTCCGGTCGGTACCCCTGAATCGGCGTCGTAAATCTCCTCGAGCTAGTCCGCGGGGGGTGAAATCACGGCCGTAAAAAAAGCGGAGTCGCTGGAATCGAACCCGGATGGAACAAAACCCTTGGCCCGGTCGATCCTCGATTCACCGGGGAACAATTATCAGCCACTCGGCCCGTCGAACCGATCGACTCCCGCAGCTCCGTAGAAAAGCGGCGGCGTTACCAGAGTTTGCACAGCGATTTGCTGAACATATATATTTTACGTCCCCCCGGGCGGATCAAATATTCCGCTTCGCACTTTATGTCGGCTCGAGTTTGTTCGATATGCAACGCCGGTCGTGTCCGAGCCGAGGGAACCGAGTGTCTGAGGAAAGGAAACGGCCGGATTCCCGGATCGATGGGAGTGCCCGAAGGGTGATCCCTATGGTTTCCGGTGACTCGCGCGTATAGGGTTCGACCGGCCAATTACTGTGCCGCGTTGCCGGACTCCGGCAGTTCTCGATGCCGAGAACAACTTTAGCTATTTCATACATAGTTCTTAAGTGCTTGAAAGTTAATTGCAAAGATTCCTTTGCCGACATCGATTTTCACATGAGATATAAATGACCGTCAAGCGTCGGCGAAGTTCGACTCTGATCGGTCTCCGTTCGTTGTTAATAACTCGTAGACAAAATCGCGCACTGCATTTTCGCGAGGGAAAAAGTTACTCCGAATGATCTGAGAAACCTTCCATTTCTCGGAAGTACCACAACTTTGGGGCATCCTGTATCGTTTATCGTACTATTTTACACGCGAGGATGCACCCTTTCGCAATGAAATGTTGTGTATATTTTTGTCGAATAAATCTAATTCTTCGCGCTAGTCGCGCTCAGGAGTCGTACAAGTTGCGCGGCTATAAATAAATATCTGAAAGTAGGTCTGTCGGCCCCTCGTTTCCCCGATCGAGGACGAAAATCGCAAATCGGAAGCGGACTCGAACCGGGACGCCCATCGTTTAGTTGACGGAAGCCGCTCTCTACCTTGTACCTTTACCGTGTTTTGCACTTAGCGATTTACCCGGCCGTGCTTTTACTACCTACTGAGAGAGACCGGGAGATACTCGTTCCCGCCATCGATCTCTGGTAATTCCGAACTCGCGCCCGTTTCAGGCCCGTCGCGTTACTCTCTCCGCCCGGCGGAGAAACGCGCGATTGCCGATGGCTTTCCGGTGCCGTGTGTCGCCTGTAAACCTAACCCACGCGCGGGATGGCGGCACTTATTTTAGTAATGGCCCGTGCGGTTGCGTTTAGCGTCGCTCGATCGCTAGCGGAGCTTTCTCCGATCGAATTACAAGCCGACCGCGTCGGACGATCATCCAAGCGACCGATCCCATCGGCGCGGGTTAATCCGTCGGCCTGGCGTCGTTTCCGGGCCTTCGGGAGGCCATGAGTGCAATTAGTTCAGATGGGTGTGACGACGATCGTCTCCTCTTCGACGACTCGACTTTGACTGTGTCGTATCTTTAACCGGTTAGCTCATCTTTGACGAGTGTACTACTCGTTAAGGGAAAGTATAGTTTTATTGCGTGTTATGACGATAGTTTTAGGCCAGTTTTAGAATATTTTAGAACTGATTTAGGGTAGATTTGGGACAGATTTATGCTATATTTAACTGCTTCGAGACAATTTTTTGGTCAGACTTAGGGCAGCTTTTATACAGATTTAGGGCAGTTTTAGGTCACTTTTATGGCGGATTTAGGACAGTTTTTAGACAGATTAATATATATTATATAATTAATTATTATTAAGTATAATTATATATAGATAGATAAATATATATTATATATAATAGATAAACAGGTGCCTTATCACCCCCATTAATTAATATTAGTAGTTATTAATTAAATCTGACGTATTTAAAGGAAATCGAACACAATGAAACAATGATCAGAGTCAAATACCGTTAGACAAAAGATGGTACGATGATCGAGAATCGTTCCCCGATAAAATCTTCGAATAGAAGAAAGACGAACAGTGGAGAGCGAACTCGTTTTCTGTTTCATAGAAGCGGCGCGCGTTAAATACGACCCCATTGTTCGACGTTCGGAGGATCGCGCGTATCTCTGAAAGGGGTTTGGTCCAAGATGTCGCGGGAATCGATAGGAACGACGTCGATCAAAGGGTCTTTTTATCGAGCGATCCTCTCGAATGCGGGAAGCCGGTGCCGCCCCGACGGTGGAAAAAGGAACGCCGTGGAATAACGGAAACAGTGAAAGGAAGGATGCTGCACGGGAAACCGGACAGGTGACAAACGAGGCATTCGGCCTTCTCCGCGGTTCGCTCGGCGAGCCCCGTAAAGCCTCGACGGGCGAGCGTTTATCTTGGTCCATCTCGCCGGTGCGTGTCCCATTAATTCTACCGCGACCCTACCCAAGCACGGGAACCCGTACATTCTACGAGGTGGATGGGACCTCGTGGCCGGAAGAGCGCGCCGCAAATCGGCCGCCGAATAAAAGTGAAAAATACAGACGGCCCGAGGGCGGGAACATTAGCCGATCTTCCGCGAGATGAAATACGCCCGGTTCCTGGCGCGAGCCCTCTCGCGGATTACGATGTCCAGTCGTCGAAACGGATGAGGGGCCGGCCCCGCGATTGAAATTAATCGGGGCGATAAGAGAGACCCGCGCGAGCAAAGGATCGCCTGATCCTCGGCTAATTCGGTTACTTTTTAATACCTTTGGAGATTTCGGTGACGGCGAGTCGATCGTGAAACTTGCAACATACTCTCTCACTGAATAGAACTACGTAGAATTAATTTTTTAACTCCCATTTTCTTGTTAAAAGAAATTATTATTTCCCCCAACATCATGTACAGAAATCGTAGTAAAGCGTGAAAATTTCATTTGTCTTTAAATTGTGCTCGTTACTGTGATTCCTTTATTCCGTTTATACAATTGAATGCGTTTTATTCGAGGAATATAAGTTAATCGCGCCCAAAAACGTGTCAACAACGGCGCAGCAAATTTCGATTAGAAATGTGTACGCTCGGCGAAAATTGTACAGATGCATAAAACTGTATATTATATATACTATAATATATAATGTATAGTGTACAATATATATAATATATCATGCATAATATAAACGGATGTATACGACAAATATATAATCCTATAAAAAATATATTAAATCATCGAATTCGACGTTTGACCGAACACCGTGTCGCGGTCGAATTCTGTTAACAGAAATTGGTCGAATTAAGCCGCGGGGTGCAAAACGGATGGAGTCCTCGCATAGAACTGTTCCCGCGGGGGCTGCGGAGGCAGCCGCTGGGTCGCATTCATCGATTCCGCGCGCGTCACTTCCGGTGGCGACGGTTTCTTCGGAAGTTCGAGACGTTTGTTCCCCGGCACGCAGACATTTCATTATCGACTCCTTGCGGGCGATCGCGAACACCTCCTCCGCGACACGACGCCGAACAACTTGCACGCGATTGTCAAACTTCCCGGGACTGCTTGTGCACGTACCGGCTCTCCCGGCGGCGACACATCCATTCGCCGGAAACTTGTTCGAGAGCCGAAACGTCGCCGCGGTCGACGAACGTTCTGCATGCGCTTCCGCGGCCAGGCTTCCGTGACTTCTCTTCGCTATTTCGCGGATTAAAATGACGAGTCTCCCCCCGTTCTGACAATATTTCGATTTACCATCGAAAACTCTTTATCGCGTTTCTGCATTTCGCGGTTCTGTTCGCGCCGCTGCAACTTGGAAGGGAATCATTTAATCCTGTTCGACTCGAGCTTGTTTTATTTATTTAGGATTAACCCTTTACACTCGAAGCCATTTCAACTGTGAATTTAAAATAATTTGTTTTATTAATAATATTTCCATTCTAGGCAACAAAGCGCACTTTTACGTATACGAAATTGATTCTTGCCATTCGTACAAATAGGTTTACTAATTAACAATTTTTCTAAGGCTAAGCCTCGTTTATGTAAAAATTATTTTGGTACGTGATAGAACGATTTTATCGGCGCCTCCAAGTCACCGCTCGAGTGCAAAGGGTTAACCGGACAGATTTCGTGACCACTAGGTGACTCCGAGAGAAATGTGCTGTGATACTAAACTTTGTTAGTTTCATTTTCGTTCATCTTATGCAATATAGACGTCTCTTTATGTAAATCATACATTCAATTACTTCTAATCATTCTCAAATTTTTTAAAGAAAAATATATGATGTACTTTCTTACGCGTTATGTTACGTCTAGATAAAGAACCTAAAATAAAACCCATGTAATCAGAAGTAAAATGTCATAATATTGTGTATTGTTAACAACCATAAGAAACTTAGATATCATAACTTCTGATAACATTATAAAGTCGTCTTTTAATTTTATTTAAATCATGGATGAAGAAGTCAGCCTAAGGGCATATAGACATGTATATCCATACGTACATCTGCAAGTAAAGTTGGGCTAATTTCATTAAAAATAACAAGTAACAAGAATTAATGAATAAATGATTTTTCGTTGATCGTGTAATAAATATTAATTTCCATGTATTATTATTTCGGAACTCGCATATTTCTTCGCGAACTCAATAAAATCGTTAACAGAGATTGATACGAGCTCGACGCGTTGTGCCGAATAAACAATAAGCAATTAAATGATAATTAACAAATAACGATTGAAATTGTATTTATGAGAAAGAAAGACATTTCGTTGTTACCAATAATTCATTAACATCTTTATACATTATTATTTTTCTCTTTCATTTCACTTTCAAAATAACAAGTAACTTCTTATTTTAATATTATTCTATTATTAAATATTATTATATTGCTAAATATTATTATGTCGTTAAATATTATTATATTATTTAAATATTGCATTTATACGTCCTTATTGAAATATATAAAAGAACTTTTGCTTACATATAACGTCCAACTACCGTCGATGAGGCGAATTGCTAATATTAATTAATCCGGTAACCCTAGACAATCCTTCTTTGACGAAGCGATACGATATTAAATTTACTCGTATTATCGATGACATAGAAAATCTTCATAAAGGGTTGAGAGAGCAAAGTCTTCACATTCACGTCCAAGAATAGAATTTTCTCCGCAGACATTACACATCGAACAAAAATGCTTAAACTCGACGTAGACGGTTCGACTATATAAAAGTTGTTTGGTTCGGCCTCGATTTCCTTCTCCGTTCTCTAATATATGATGGGATTTTCGGGGGTCTGAAAGTAGAAGGTTTCACCCTTCGGGACGAGCCAAGAAAGACTATCGCACCACCGTTCCTCACAAAGTTACGGCGGTTCGAGGATCGATCAGTTTTTCGGCGGGGTTTCGATGGTTCCTCGAATTTCCAACAAGCACTGGACGTCTTTACGGCGTGTTATTTCAGACGTTGAAAGGACGTCATTAAGACGTTTTAAATATGTCTTAAAGACATTGCGAATGTCATACATCAGAAGTCTCTGAGACGTCTTTACGCCTTGCTTTATAATATCATATTCTCATTACGAAGATTTGCAACATAATCCACTGAATACTTACATTATTCGTACCTTTTAATTAAAATAAAATTTTACCTATCGGTCATTGATATTTAAATATTGACGCGGATATCATAATATTGTAACTATACATTTTCCGTCCAGTAGGAATTTATCAATAACAAACAAATGCCAATCCACGTAGCCGTGAAACAAGTCGTTGTGCAAAGGGTTAATGACGTCCCTTGCTATCTGGTTTCGTCGGTCGTAGGCCTCCGAATATTTCCCGGACGGATCTAGACAGTCCGACGATGATTGTCGGAGCTTCCTCGCAATATATCACGCGGTAATCGAACACTCGCCGGATCCCACCGTCCAAGGATCACTAGGGGGAGGGTCGGCAAGATGGCCGGCCGTCGACCGAAAGTTCAAGCAACGTGACCAGGGTTGCTCAGCGGATTCGCCGTGGATTCTTTACCGGCGGCGAACACGAGAAGAAAGCACGCCCGGGCGAGCTCTTTACGAGCCACGATTCCTTAAACAAGATAGACTACGCGAAACAAAGCGGAGCCGAGCCCGCCCCCGCCCCCGAGAGAATAAACCGCGCGCGCGCGCGCGCCGCGTTGCGAGCTATCCGGGGCTAAAACGCGGAACGTCGAGCGAGTTAAACTGCAACTTTAATCGAAGAATGTCAAGGAGACGCGGAGGAAACGACGGGGGAGGGGGGTGGAGAGGAAAGATTCCGCTGTGCAGGATTTTTCTGAAGCGGCCCCAAAGGAGGGGGGACACGTGATCCATTGTTAGGCTTCTTTGTGCAAAAGGAACAGGATCTCGGACCGTGGTCGCCATGCATCCTTGACATATCCGCGTGAGACCAGCGAGCGTCGCTCCGCTATCCGATTTAAGCGTTCCATGCGGACGATCCATCGAGAGCTCTCACCACGTTTCCGCTCGAGATAGAAAAATGTACAAATTCTTGCGTTGCGCCGCGTCTTTGTCGGAAGAAAGGGGTTAATTAAAGCGACGACGCGTAGCGCGGCGAGAACAAAGGCTCGCTGCACAAAGAAGAATTCGCATTGAACAATTATTATTAGAAAGATAAAAACATCTATTGCAAATCTTATTTTCTAAGTATATAAATGACAGTATTTTATTATAATATAGTATAATAAAAAATAAGTTAGAAACTATTTTAATCTCAGGATATCTTGTGATTACCTTTATGTTGAAGATAAGTAAGCTTCGCTTAGAAAATGATTGATATTTCCTTACTTATTCTGTATCTTGTACGTGTACGTAAGCACGTAATAATTGGACAAGATCTGATAACGTAATACGAGAATATATGGACGCGATATTTCTGTCCCGCGTGGCCGCCCCGCGCGACGGCGCGACAGAAGGAAAATAGGTATTCTCGGAGGCCGATGCGAATTATACGAATCTCCCAGACACGCGTTATTACAGAACGCGAGGTTCCCGCTGCGTACCCGCTGCTAGCTATCCTCGGTTTATTTCGCGGACGAGCGCGTGGCTCGGAGACCCGCGGAATTATTCCGCAAAGATAACAAAGAGATCGAAGGAAAATAACGCGATCGCCGGCTTCTCCGTTTCGGTAATTGAACGATCGCGCGGGCACAGCCGCGGTTTCGCTCTCTCCCCTCGGTCACGGAAATGCTTTCCTTCGGAAAACTGTGTTGGCTCGGTCATGCGACCACTTCGGACGATTACACGATTTTCTGTAATTTTCAGATTAGACTATTCCTCTCCGTGCTCTGGACAGGATTCGAAAGCGTCTCCCGACTTGTCGGCCAGCTTCTCTATATCGCGGTCCATGAATTTTTCATTTTCGTTTCGCAGGACCCGAAGAATCTCTGTTCCCCTTCCCGGTCAATTTGCGCGAGACGCTAGAGTCTCCCGTTCCTCGGACAATGGCACCGGGAAACTCGTTGCTCGAATTAACCCCTTGCACCACGACTCCTTTCAGGCTGCGTTCATTAGCACTTAATTGTTCTTAACATTTACCCTAGCAAGATCAAACAATTTTTGTTTTTTTTCTGTTAATTTTATTTACTTTAATTTTTAATCTTTGATAAGAGATATTATGTTTGACTTCGATTTAAAAGAAATTAATAATATTCATATTTAGTAGATTGTTAGTTAATTTTCTTTCTCCTTTGGAATCCGAGGATCCAGGGGTCAGCCTTTACTTTTCTGTTATTTCATGCGTCTTTGTATTTTTTGTTTCCTTCAAATGCGAAGGTATCGAGTACCTGTTGTGGAACAGTTTTCAAGAGGCGTATGTAAGATTATCGTTGATTTTATTACAATAGAAAAGTGTTATTGTTGATTGATCGAACAGTTTGTTCAGCAGTTTGTTGTTTCTTGATAGAATTAATAATAAGAATGAATGATAATAACGGTAATAGAATAGTCAAGTACGAGCTTGTGCCAATTACGGGACACTAGATCTACCGAGCTTCAAAAGTAATTTACAGATATTGCTTAAAACGAGCTAATATTTGTGGTACTGTTCCAAAAAGGGGCCACACTTGAGCCGTGTCTCGTAATACATACGTACTCGTATCTTCCAGTCTGGATCGAAGTCTAGGGCAGCATAAAGAAGATCCCAATAGAAATGAGAAACACCGCAATATCCCGAAAGAGGAATCGAACGAACTTTCGTCAGGCGAGCACGCGAGGGTCGGAATAACGGAGAATGAAAAGAAACGACGAGGCTGGAGTTTTTTGGCCGTCTAGACGACCAGGTTGCTCTAAGCTCTCTCAGTTTGAGGCGAGAGCTCGAGGGCGGGGCGTCGCGGGGCGAGAGCAGCGGTGGGGGCAATTAGATCGAAGCACGCGCGACAGTCGCGCACTGCCGCGTCGCTCTAGCACGTCGAGGGGAGGGGCATAAGCGTCGAGCGTGGCTCTTAACCCGCCCAATTCGCTCCGGCGAGCCGCGACAGACGGAACAACGTTCGAGCGGGACGATTTAATGGGTGCGCCTAGGAATCGAGAGTGAACTATTAACAGCGCCGTGTTTGCACCGGCATCGAGTAATTTGTGATCCTCTTTCCGACGGCGTCGGTCGAACCGTTTCCAATTTACTTAAGCAAACGGTTCCTTCGAGCATCCAGCGGAAATGGAGCGAGCGAATCGGGTCTGTGACTGGTCGATAATAAACAGAGGGCTGACGCGCGCGGCTCCTTCGAATCCAAGACGGGAAACACCGGGCACGAAACGATCGACGCGCGTCGATCAGCCGGAGATCCTAGGCTCGGCGAGCGTCTTATCGCGTCGCGACAATGCTCGACGTCTGACAAGCTCGATCCCACGTCTGCTCGATGGAATTACCATAATTCTGGGAACTCGACAGATTATTGCCCGGGGGACGGATTTCTCGTTAGATCTGTCTCTCATCTTTCTCTGTTCGTCGTGCAACGATTTCAATCTTGAAAACCTGATCAGATATTCTTAAAAATGATTTTTCTCGCTGGTTCATTTTAACCATTATTTTTTTGGAGGGGGGAATTTTCTTATCGATTTTTCCGTGATGGGACGCAGGAGAAAATATCCCATGCGTTTTGCATAATCGAACGAAAATTGTAAAGTCAAGTTTCTTATCATCGATAGTTACTTTCTTAAAATTTTTACAAAATTGTTTAAGCATTTATCACGAAGGTAAGCAGAGATATGACTTACTAGGTGTAAAGCCTGTAATTTCTCCTATAAAATATTTGACTCGATTCTATTGAAATTGTATATACCGTTTATGAAAATAAGTAGAACGATTAATTATTTAGTGCTAGAAATATTTCTCCAATCATAAAAATGTCGCCAAACTATTCAGAATATTTGTCATAAACGTTCGATGAAATTTTTAGGACGGACCGTCGCGTGTCGGTCGAAACACAGTTCAGCAATTTCTCGAGTAATCGTCGCGCCTCGACGGCTAAGAATGTGTGCATTATGCGAGGACCTTTGATCGTTCTCGTTCTGTTCCCGCGCCTCGCGTCCCGGTGTCTCGATGAATTATGCATGCCGCCCCGGCCGATCGAGCTTCCCGTCTCCGAAGCCGAGCGGAGCAGAGCGGAGCAGAGCGGAGCCGCGTTACAACGCCCGTCGAGGAAAAGATCCTCGGTCGCGTCGCGTCGTTTGTGGATTGTTCACGGGACGCCCGATTGCTCGGCGGAGTGGCGAGAACGCCTGGCATCGATTTAATTATGCGCCGAGAGGCAAACGAAATTTCCCCGTGATTGAATTACGGTGTCGCGTTGTTGCTTTGAAAAGCCGCGCGTTTTACCGCCGTTCACTCGACCCGCAGTCGACACCGGAAGGAACGATGCGCCTGGCACCTCACTCGATTACGGTAGTAACAATTAATTAAGCCGACACATTGTTCCCTGTTTATGAAACGCTATACCGTCGTTGGCGCATCGCGGTTTAGTATTATCATTTCTTATTATTATATCATAATGATAATAGATGATAATGATAATAATAATAATAATAATAATAATAATAATAGTAATAATAACAATGATAATAATAATAATAGTAATAATAATAACGATAATAATAATAATGACAATTTATACGAAATTATATGAGTAAAATTGAGGTCGTTTTTGAAAATGGGTCTCATAGCTATACACGTCTTCTTTTGGTCGACAATTTGTAACTTTTCGAGGCACGCGATTATTACAGAAAATAAGAACTCAAATTGCACAGAATATACTGTTACGAAAGACAACAATTCCCTGCGCCGTACAATTCGCCAGCCTTAATTGCAACAGTGTCAACAACGTGTTAATGCGTTTTGACTCGTGTAAATATTTGTTTCAGCTTATTTACGCGCTTGCCATCGGTCCGTAGTATTGCTAAGTAATTAAAATATTACACCGTGTAGCTGTTACGAGTAACATCCACTTTTCCAGGTGGCTCGAAATGTGTCCTATACGTAAGAAACCGAGCGAAAGGGGAAACAGTTTTTTTAACCCAGTTAATTACGGAGAGTTAATGAACTAATATAAACATCGAGAATATTTTTCTGAAAGTTAAACTTTACTCGAGGACAACAACGTTGATTGGGCCATATAGTTGATTTAAGCGCAGCTAAATGTTGACGAAAATAAAACTAAAACCTCTGAAAAAATTAACACTTTTCGTCGACTTTTTCTGGAAACTATTTGAACTATGAAAACAGTTAATCGGAGGATCTAGAATAATCAGTGAGTAGAAAAGATGTCAATATAAAGGCAATATAAAACAAGGTAAAAATAATAGTAATAATAAGGATATGTGTAGGGAAATATTGAAGATTATCGTCAGCCGAGCTCGTCTCTCATTGGTCAATATTTTTAGATTTAATCTCAGTTTTAATCTAGTTGTTAGTTTCGAATGTCCTATGAACAGCCTAGAAATGTCATGTGTTACTAATCGAGATATCTTTTAGGAAGGACATCTTGATTAGTTAGAGACGCCTGAACGTCTCAAATTGGATGTCCAATTAATGTCTTATAATCGTTCATTCCTAAATTCAGACCTAAAATGGACGTAAACTGGACCTCTTTAAGACATCTAGCACTGGATTACGTCTACAAGAAATCCTATTTAAGGGTTCTCGAGAAGATCAGGCACGATTCGAGGGCTCAGCCACGGCTGAAAAGCGAGGCCGTGCCTAAACACCGGTCCCCGGTATTTCGTTATATCCGGAGAATCAATAATTATCGAGGGTGAGTAGATCGGAGAAGGGTCCCAGCCGGCTGGGAAAGGACAGCGCGATATTCTCCTTTCCATGGTGTAGCGCGCCGCACCCGCAAGCGCAACTTCGGGCTCTCCGAAAGCCTGTCTCCGGAAAGTTGAACAATTTTCTAGCCGTACCTCGCCGCTCCGACCTCGACGATGCCCCGAGCGAGCTTCCCGACCACCTGACTCATCATCCACGGCGAGTTTGAAAAATTGATCGAAGAGAGAGAATTCTCGTACGGGGCGGAGGTGTTGGCGGAAAATATTTATGAACCGAGAGGAGAAAGTTTTGTTCGTTTCGCCCGGTTAAAAGCGTCCGCCTTTCACGCCCGGTTAAAGCGGACTGGTCCTTGAACTTGCGCCCGCGGAATTAACCCTTTGCACTCGAATGGCGACTCTGCGGCGACATTAACATTGTTGTAACACGTATCGAAGTTATTTTTAATAAATATCGCCAAAGCTTAGATTTAAACATTGTAAAAGTTTAATTATTACATGAGTCACGAAACTCAATTTCATATGCATAAAATAAATATTGTTACATAAAATGGAGACGCTAGAAGTCAGAAAAGTTATTTTAGATTTGCAGTTGTAATGTCTTCGAGTACGAAGAGTTAATATTGCAACGATTGGGTCCGGCGAATATTCTCCGGCGGATTCTGAAGCCTTCGATTGG